>NW_023396639.1:0-262016 GCF_011125445.2 Fundulus heteroclitus | reverse complement strand
CTTATTCAATAGCCAGGAAGTGAGCGGCTTGCTCCTTTATTATCTTCTTACACATTTAGTCAGCATTTCTGACTGCTTTGAATCCGGTGTAAAACTAGAAAAGAAAGAATTTAATAAACAGCCATGTAAATATCAGTATTAACGTATCAAAGTATCAGCTGCTTAATAGTAACTCAACAGGTATTTTCACAGCCGGCTAGAAAAGCGGCAAATTAGCAAGTAAACACACACACTCTGCTGTCACACAGACCCACGACATTTTACTGTTGCTTTTATACACAAAATAACCATAAAAGATATTAACATATCTTATCGAATCTGTAAACAATGAGCAACACTTACAACCATTGCTTTCGGAGAGATTAACTGCATTGTTGCTGCCCTGGGACGATGCACACACGCTCTCTTCCTCTGTTTGCGTCTTTACTTCCTACTTCCGGTTCGGAAGATTTTCAACATAAAAGCACCGCAAATTCATTTAAAACAGAGAACGGTATATTAACATTTCAAAGTAGTTTTTTAAATGTCTTTTTAAACATATTAAACATATTCAGGGCAGCAGAACAAAGATCTAGAGAGAGTAAAGCAATTTAAATTCTTAGGAGTATGGTTTGATGAAAAACTATCCTGGAAAGTGCACATAGATAAGGTTATTGAAAAATGTAAAAGGATACTTAATATATTGAGATGTTTAGTTGGGTATGAATGTTACAAAAGAAAGGGTTCATAATAAGGTTGGACAATTATTCAGAAAGCTACAGAATTAGGATTAAATAATTTAAATATTAGTCCAACAGTACCATTATCAATAACACCACCATGGATTTACCTGAAAACAATAGTAGATTTAACAATATTGGAAAAGAAAAATAAAGATAAAATGTATATGTGTAATTCTATAATAGTGGAGGAATATATAGAACAGTTTTATAATTATGTAAAAATGTATACGGATGCATCAAAACAGCAATTACGACAAACTGGAGTAGGTGTAATAATTCCAGAGTTTAAACTGCATATAGAGAAGAAATTAAATGAAGGAATATCTGTTTATACGGCAGAAATGATTGCATTATTAGTTGCTGTAGAATGGATTGAGGAAGTGAGACCATTAAGAGCTGTCATATGTTCAGATTCAAGTTCATAATTGATCAGTTTAAAAAGAAATCATTCAGAAAGCCGTCCAGATATCTTATAGTAATTCAACAAATATTATATCATATTCAGATGATGGGGTTATCAGCTGTGTTTCTTTGGGTTCCTGCACATATAGGAGTGAAAGGTAATTAAATGGCTGATAAGAAGCTAAAGAGTCGATAAATAAAAGTAAGAGTGATTAAGAATAAACATGGGTAAATCAGAGGTTCAAAGTATTATGCTGCCATCTTGTGGTCAAAAATAATACCCGTTTTTATGACAAAATGACATCTTTGATAAAAATTAATTGACTTTCTTTAGGGTTTACACAATTGGTCCAAGAGACTTTTTTGTAGGGACTTAGAAGTTACATCTGCTTACCGAGTTTCATAATTCTCAGACAAAGCATGGCTTGGGGCTTACTGATTTAATGCGTTTTTAATGGTTTTCCACAAACCTGATTTTTGCAATGTGACAGCTCAGGCAAATATGCATATTTCATAAAACCTTTGATAACTTTTAACCCTCAAGGTCTCATCTCCACGCTGAAAAAATTTGAAAGTAATATGTTAAAATGCCTAGGACTAGTTCGTTAAAGTTTGAGGCAGAAACCGCCAATATTTTACCCTTTGACCCAAAATAGCAGACTTCCTGTGGGTTTTAGAGCATACACCCAAGAGACTTTTTTTCATAATTTTAAAAAAGCTACCTAGGTAAAAAATTTCAGCTTTCTACGTGTTACGGTTTGGCCCAACTCACTCTAGTTGGCGCTGTTGAGCAGGTTTGCCACGCCCGTTTTCAATTACACTAAAATCATGCGATTTCTCACGGGGGACAATTTTGGTCAAAGTTTGGTGAGTTTTCATGCATGTTTAGGCCTCCAAAAAGCCGTTTCAAAAGTCCCAAGAATAAATAATAATAATAATTAAAGCCGCAAGCGGCGATGAGCGGCCCTCGCAGCCAAGCACCGCTGGGGTACGCGCACCGCCTGCCGCCAGCCACCGCAGAAGCTGTCACGCATTTTCCTCGCCCGCCCACCGAGAGAGAGAACAGAAAGGTAAAGCAGAAATGACAACACGTAATGCATAATTGAAGAACAGTAGAACTCTATAGAGTGAGAAAATTAGATCCTAAAGTCCTCCAGTAGCCTAAGCCTTATAGCAGTAAAACTATAAAGGTAGCTCAGAGTAACATGAGCCACTCTAGTTATAAGCTTTGTCAAAAGGAAGGTTTTAAGATTAGTCTTAAAAGTAGACAGGGTGTCTGCTTCACGGACCAAAACTGGGAGTTGGTTCCACAGGAGAGGAGCCTGATAGCTAAAGGATCCTCCCATTCTACTTTTAGAGACTCTAGGAACCACCAGCAGACCTGCAGTCTGAAAGCGAAGTGCTCTGTTAGGAACATACAGGGTAATCAGAGCTCTGATATATGATGGAGCTTGATTATTAAGGGCTTTATACGTTAGAAGAAGAATTTTAAATTCTATTCTTGATTTTACAGGAAGCCAATGAAGGGAAGCTAAAATTGGAGAAATATGATCCCGCTTGTTGATTTTCATCAGAACTCCTGCTGCAGCATTTTGGATCAGCTGAAGACTTTGAAAAGATCATGAAAGAGGAGGTGAAGATAACATTAAAATTCAAAAAGGAAGATGAAAATATTGCTCTGAGCCCAAAAATAGTTTCTAAGGAAACAAAAAAGAAAATAGGGGAAGTTGAAATGGCTAAAACGCTGAGAGATGGAAGCTTGTTAAATGTTTGTAAATTGGAAGAACAAAAAAAAAAAGCAATGAGTGTTGAGAGTATTGGAAATAAAAGAGTGGAAAGTAAAAGAGTGTTGGGAGAAAAGAAAGGATCCCGAGGAGTTATTTATGGAATTCCAGTTAATGAAGATCTAGAGAAATTAAAACATAAAATCATGTTAAAGTCAAGGATATAAAGAGATTGCAGAAAACAGTTAATAATGAGCGAGTTGACAGCTTATCTGTGCTTCTGGAATTTTCTACTCCAGAAGTTCCAGATAGAGTCAAAGTGGGTTTCTTGTGTTATTCAGTTAGGCCTTATGTTCCACCTCCACTTCGGTGTTTCAAGTGTCAGAGGTATGGTCACATTTGCTGCAGTGTGCAGGGGCAAACAGAGCTGTTTAAAATGTGGAGGGGACCACAAAATACAAGAATATGGTGAACATGTTCAGGATAAATGCTGTAATTGTGGTGGGGAACATAGGGCAACATATGGAGGGTGTGAAAGATTATGTAACTGGTAATTTAGTAGAGCAGATTGGGAGAAATATAAGGAAATAAGTGAAGATAAAATTAAGGAAATTGACATGAATCTTGGTATTGATTCATTAAACAAAATCTTTTGTAGTTCAATCATAGAAGCTGTTCAACAGTCAGTTCCAAAGAAAGGAGGGATACATAAAAAGAAGATAATTCCATGGTGGACAATAGAATGTGACCAGGCTATTAAATCCTGAAATAAAGCTTTTAAAATTCTATAAGGAAATCAGAATTTTCAAAATTTAATTGAATACAAGAAAATGCAAGCAATAGTAAAAAGAGTTATAAGAAATACAAAAAGAGAATATTGGAGAAATTATTGTAATTCATTAGGAAGAGAAACAGATATAGGGAAAGTATGGAAAATGATTAAACGAATGAATGGTATTAAAAGGGATTATAGTTATCCAGTTTTAGTTAGTGATAGAACAACGGCAGGTATTAATGAAGAAAAAGCAACAATGTTGTCATAAACATTTGTACAAATACATAGTTCCAATAATATTAGTGAAGAGTAGAAAACGGATAGAGCTATAACATTATTGGAAAAAGGACATATGATAAACAGAGAAGAAGGAAATAGTATTATTAAAATTGATTTTTCTATAGCGGAGTTAAGACGAGCCATGAGGAAAGTTAAGATGTCAACCCCAGGGAGTGATCAAATATGGTATATAATGATAAATAAGCTAAGTGAATACTCAAAATTAATATTATTAGATATTTATAATAGAAAATGGGAAATGACCTAGAAGTTGGAATGAGGCTATTGTGGTTCCAATTCCAAAAACGGGTAAAGATAGCTCAAAACCAGAAAATTATAGACCTATTGCTTTAACATCATGTTTAAGTAAAATTATGGAGAAAATGGTAATTGAAAGATTAATTTATTTTGTTGAATCAAAAGGGTACTTATCAAATTATCAAAGCGGTTTCAGAAGAGGAAGGAATACTATGGATCCAATTGTGTGTTTACAACATGAGGAACTAACAGCAAAAGTTAATAAAGAAAGTGTTTTGGCAGTGTTCTTAGATATAGAAAAGGCTTATGATATGATGTGGAAAGAGGGATTATTGATTGATCAAATTGAGGAAAATGTGAATTTGTGGAAGAATTTATCATTGGGTAGAGAACTTTTTAACAATTCAATTCAATTCAATTTTATTATATAACGCCAATTCATAAACATGTCATCTCGAGGCACTTTACAAAGTCAAAATCAATCATATTATACAGATTGGTCAAAAATTTCCTATATAAGGAAACCAGTGATTGCATCAAAGTCCCAACAAGCAGCTTTCACTCCTGGAGAAGCGCAGTGCTACAAGGGGGAGTCGTCTGCATTGTCCATGGCTTTGCAAAAATCCCTCATACTGAGCAAGCATGAAAGCGTCAGTGGAAAGAAAAACCACCCATTAGCAGGAAGGAAAAACCTCCAGCAGAACCAGGCTCAGTATGAACGGTCATCTGCCTCGACCGACTGGGGTTACAGAAGACAGAGCAGAGACACAACAAGACAGACAAAAAAGCACAGAAGCACACATTGATCCAGTGATCTGTTATACATTAGATGGTAATAGTGGTGATCTGTCTTCCCTGGATGATGTCACAGTTAACAGAACGTCAGACTAGGTGTACCTACTATGAAGAAAAAAGAGAGAGAACAAAAAGTTACAAGCTGAAATGACAACAGTCATTTCAATGTAATGCAATGCAAAACTGGAGAACAGTAGACTGGAGAACAGTAGAAATCAGTAGAGTGAGAGAAATAGGCCCTGATGTCCTCCAGCAGCCTAAGCCTATAGCAGCATAACTACAGATGTAGCTCAGGGTAACATGAGCCACTCTAACTATAAGCTTAAATTCTATTCTTGATATAACAGGAAGCCAATGAAGGGAAGCTAAAATTGGAGAAATATGATCCCTCTTGTTGATTTTCATCAGAACTCTTGCTGCAGCATTTCGGATCAGCTGAAGACTTTGAACTGCATTTTGTGGACTTCCTGATAGTAAAGAATTACAATAGTCCAGCCTTGAAGTAACAAATGCATGGACTAGTTTTTCAGCGTCACCCCTGGACAGAATGTTTCTAATTTTGGCGATATTCCGGAGGTGAAAAAAAGGAAACTCTGGAAACCTGTTTAATATGGGATTTAAATGACATGTCTTGGTCGAAGACAACACCAAGATTTTTAACTTTATTTCCAGAGGCCAGAATGGATAATACAGGTAAGAGTTGGTAAGAGTCTTTCAGGGAGAAATTAAAAAGAACCACACAAGGCAGTATTATCAGTCCTTTATAATTTTCAGTTATGATAAATGATGCACTTAAAGAAATAGAAAATGAATTGGGTTGTTCATTGTTTGCTGATGACGGAGCTATTTGGAAACGTAGAAGGAATGTTAAATTTATTGTAGGGAAAGTCCAAAAAGCAATTCATAAGATTGAACAATGGTCTTACAAATGGAGTTTTAAATTTTCGGTAGATAAAACAAAAGTATTGCTTTTTACTCAGAAAAGAAATCAAGAAGTACAACTGAAGTTCTATAATCAAGATTGTACTGTTCTCTCTATGTGTTTTGCTCTTGCGTGAACACAGATAAACAGCCAGCCAAACTCCTTATTCAAGAGGCAGGAAGTGAGCGGCTTGCTCCTTTATTATCTTCTTACACATTTAGTCAGCATTTCTGACTGATTTGAATACAGTGTAAAACTAGAAAAGAAAGATACAAAAAAATGGCTTAATAAACAGCCATGTAAATATCAGTATTAACGTATCAAAGTATCAGCTGCTTAATAGTAACTCAACAGGTATTTTCACAGCCGGCTAGAAAAGCGGCAAATTAGCAAGTAAACACACACACTCTGCTGTCACACAGACCACGACATTTTACTGTTGCTTTTATACACAAAATAACCATAAAAGATATTAACATATCTTATCGAATCTGTAAACAATGAGCAACACTTACAACCATTGCTTTCGGAGAGATTAACTGCATTGTTGCTGCCCTGAGACGATGCACACACGCTCTCTTCCTCTTGTTTGCGTCTTTACTTCCTACTTCCGGTTCGGAAGATTTTCAACATAAAAGCACCGCAAATTCATTTAAAACAGAGAACGGTATATTAACATTTCAAAGTAGTTTTTAAATGTCTTTTAAACATATTAAACATATTCAGGGCACAACAAAGATCTAGAGAGAGTAAAGCAATTTAAATTCTTAGGAGTATGGTTTGATGAAAAACTATCCTGGAAAGTGCACATAGATAAGGTTATTGAAAAATGTAAAAGGATACTTAATATATTGAGATGTTTAGTTGGGTATGAATGTTACATTCCTGCAGTTAAAAAGAAAGGGTTCATAATAAGGTTGGACAATTATTCAGAAAGCTACAGAATTAGGATTAAATCATTTAAATATTAGTCCAACGGTACCATTATCAATAACACCACCATGTATTTTACCTGAAACAATAGTAGATTTAACAATATTGGAAAAGAAAAATAAAGATAAAATGTATATGTGTAATTCTATAATAGTGGAGGAATATATAGAACAGTTTTATAATTATGTAAAAATGTATACGGATGCATCAAAAAAGCAATTACGACAAACTGGAGTAGGTGTAATAATTCCAGAGTTTAAACTGCATATAGGGAAGAAATTAAATGAAGGAATATCTGTTTATACGGCAGAAATGATTGCATTATTAGTTGCTGTAGAATGGATTGAGGAAGTGAGACCATTAAGAGCTGTCATATGTTCAGATTCAAGTTCATCATTGATCAGTTTAAAAAGAAATCATTCAGAAAGCCGTCCAGATATCTTATTAGTAATTCAACAAATATTATATCATATTCAGATGATGGGGTTATCAGCTGTGTTTCTTTGGGTTCCTGCACATATAGGAGTGAAAGGTAATTAAATGGCTGATAAGAAAGCTAAAGAGTCGATAAATAAAAGTAAGAGTGATTAAGAATAGACATGGGTAAATCAGAGGTTCAAAGTATTATGCTGCCATCTTGTGGTCAAAAATAATACCCATTTTTATGACAAAATGACATCTTTGATGAAAATTAATTGACTTTCTTTAGGGTTTACACAATTGGTCCAAGAGACTTTTTTGTAGGGACTGAAAAGTTACATCTGCTTACCGAGTTTCATATTTCTCAGACAAAGCATGGCTTGGGGCTTACTGATTTAATGCGTTTTTAATGGTTTTCCACAAACTTGATTTTTGCAATGCGACAGCTCAGGCAAATATGCATATTTCAGAAAACCTTTGATAACTTTTAACCCGCAATGTGTCATCTCCACGCTGAAAAAATTTGAAAGTGATAGCTTAAAATGCCTAGGACTAGTTCGTTAAAGTTCGAGGCAAAAACCGTCAATATTTTACCCTTTGACCCAAAATGGCAGGCTTCCTGTGGGTTTTAGAGCATACCCACAATAGACTTTTTTTCATAACTTTAAAAAAGCTACCTAGGTAAAAAATTTCAGCTTTCTACGTGTTACGGTTTAGCCCAACTCACTCTAGTTGGCGCTGTTGAGCGGGTTTGCCACGCCCGCTTTCAATTACACTAAAATCATGCGATTTCTCACGGGGGACAATTTTGGGCAAAGTTTGGTGAGTTTTCATGCATGTTTAGGCCTCCAAAAAGCCGTTTCAAAAGTCCAAAGAATAAATAATAATAATAATAATAATAATAATAATAAAATCTGCAGTTACAATAGGCCTTCGCAGCGCTTAGCTGCTCGGGCCTAATAATAATAATAAAATCTGCAGTTACAATAGGCCTTCGCAGCGCTTAGCTGCTCGGGCCTAATAATAATAATAATTAAACACTACAGATACAATAGGCCTTCGCAGCGCTTAGCTGCTCGGGCCTAATAAAAGCAAGTAGGTAGGAATAAAATGTAGATAGAAAAAATAACAAAAAAGTGGTGATTCAGTTAACTAGAACAGTTGAAGGCAATCCTAAACAAATGTGTTTTTAATCTTGATTTAAAGGAACTCAGGCTTTACGCACCTTTACAATTTTCTGGAAGTTTGTTCCAGATCAGTGGAGCATAGGAACTAAATGCTGCTTCTCCTTGTTTAGTTCTGGTTCTAGGTATGCAGAGTAGGCTAGAGCCAGAAGACCTTAATGGTCTGGATGGTTAATACACTGATAACAAGTCTGATGTATTTAGGTGCTAAGCCATTCAGGGATTTATAGACGAACAGAAGTTTTTAAAGTCTATTCTCTGATATACAGGGAGCCATGGAAGGACTTTAGAACTGGGGTGATGTGCTCTACTTTCTTAGTCTTAGTGAGGACGCGGGCAGGAGCGTTCTGGATCAGCTGCAGCTGTCTGATCCACTTTTTAGGCAGGCCTGTGAAAACACCGTTGCACCGTTGCAAATATAAACGCATGGATTAGTTTTTCTAGATCCTGCTGAGACATTAGTCCTTTAATCCTGGAAATGTTTTTCAGGTGATAGAAAGCTGACCTTGTAACTTTCTTTAGATGCTTTTGGAGGTTCAGGTCTGAGACCATTACTACTCCAAGATTTCGGGCCTGATCAGTGGTTCCTAGCTGAAGCGACTGAAGCTGTGTGTCAACTTTTGATCTCTCCTCTATTGGTCCAAATATTATTACTTCTGTTTCGTTTTTATTCAACTGAAGAAAATTTTGGCACATTTACCAGAGTCGTGGGGGAGCGCTGCCGAACACGTTCGTGTGAATCGCCCAGTGGACGGGCGGGCAAAATGCGTGACAGCATCTGCGGTGGCGGGCGGCCGGCAGTGCGCAAATCCCAGCGGTGGCCAATAGGCCAGAGCGGCGCTTTGCTGCGAGGGCCGCTCATCACCGCTTGCGGTTTTAATTAGGCCCGAGCAGCTAAGCGCTGCGAAGGCCTATTGTAACTGCAGATTTTATTATTATTAGGCCCGAGCAGCTAAGCGCTGCGAAGGCCTATTGTAACTGCAGATTTTATTATTATTATTATTTATTCTTGGGACTTTTGAAACGGCTTTTTGGAGGCCTAAACATGCATGAAAACTCACCAAACTTTGCCCAAAATTGTCCCCCGTGAGAAATCGCATGATTTTAGTGTAATTGATCAACAGCGCCAACTAGAGTGAGTTGGGCCAAACCGTAACACGTAGAAAGCTGAAATTTTTTACCTAGGTAGCTTTCTTAAAATTATGAAAAAAAGTCTATTGTGGGTATGCTCTAAAACCCACAGGAAGCCTGCCATTTTGGGTCAAAGGGTAAAATATTGACGGTTTTTGCCTCAAACTTTAACGAACTAGTCCTAGGCATTTTAAGCTATCACTTTCAAATTTTTTCAGCGTGGAGATGAGACCTTGAGGGTTAAAAGTTATCAAAGGTTTTATGAAATATGCATATTTGCCTAAGCTGTCACATTGCAAAAATCAGGTTTGTGGAAAACCATTAAAAACGCATTAAATCAGTAAGCCCCAAGCCATGCTTTGCCTGAGAATTATGAAACTTGGTAAGCAGATGTAACTTCTCAGTCCCTACAAAAAAGTCTCTTGGACCAATTGTGTAAACCCTAAAGAAAGTCAATTAATTTTCATCAAAGATGTCATTTTGTCATAAAAACGGGTATTATTTTTGACCACAAGATGGCAGCATAATACTTTGAACCTCTGATTTACCCATGTCTATTCTTAATCACTCTTACTTTTATTTATCGACTCTTTAGCTTTCTTATCAGCCATTTAATTACCTTTCATTCCTATATGTGCAGGAACCCAAAGAAACACAGCTGATAACCCCATCATCTGAATATGATATAATATTTGTTGAATTACTAATAAGATATCTGGACGGCTTTCTGAATGATTTCTTTTTAAACTGATCAATGATGAACTTGAATCTGAACATATGACAGCTCTTAATGGTCTCACTTCCTCAATCCATTCTACAGCACCTAATAATGCAATCATTTCTGCCGTATAAACAGATATTCCTTCATTTAATTTCTTCCCTATATGCAGTTTAAACTCTGGAATTATTACACCTACTCCAGTTTGTCCTAATTGATTTTTTTGATTCATCCGTATACATTTTTACATAATTATAAAACTGTTCTATATATTCCTCCACTATGAAAGAATTACATATATACATTTTATCTCTATTTTTCTTTTCCAATATTGTTAAATCTACTATTGATTCAGGTAAGATCCATGGTGGTGTTATTGATAATGGTACTGTTGGACTAATATTTCAATGATTTAATCCTAATTCTCTTGCTTTCTGAATAATTGTCCAACCAAATGACTTATTATGAACCTTCTTTTTCACTGCAGGAATGTAAAAGTCAATTAATTTTCATCAAAGATGTCATTTTGTCATAAAAACGGGTATTATTTTTGACCACAAGATGGCAGCATAATACTTTGAACCTCTGATTTACCCATGTCTATTCTTAATCACTCTTACTTTTATTTATCGACTCTTTAGCTTTCTTATCAGCCATTTAATTACCTTTCACTCCTATATGTGCAGGAACCCAAAGAAACACAGCTGATAACCCCATCATCTGAATATGATATAATATTTGTTGAATTACTAATAAGATATCTGGACGGCTTTCTGAATGATTTCTTTTTAAACTGATCAATGATGAACTTGAATCTGAACATATGACAGCTCTTAATGGTCTCACTTCCTCAATCCATTCTACAGCAACTAATAATGCAATCATTTCTGCCGTATAAACAGATATTCCTTCATTTAATTTCTTCCCTATATGCAGTTTAAACTCTGGAATTATTACACCTACTCCAGTTTGTCGTAATTGCTTTTTTGATGCATCCGTATACATTTTTACATAATTATAAACTGTTCTATATATTCCTCCACTATTATAGAATTACACATATACATTTTATCTTTATTTTTCTTTTCCAATATTGTTAAATCTACTATTGTTTCAGGTAAAATCCATGGTGGTGTTATTGATAATGGTACTGTTGGACTAATATTTAAATGATTTAATCCTAATTCTGTAGCTTTCTGAATAATTGTCCAACCTTATTATGAACCCTTTCTTTTTCACTGCAGGAATGTAACATTCATAGCCAACTAAACATCTCAATATATTAAGTATCCTTTTACATTTTTCAATAACCTTATCTATGTGCACTTTCCAGGATAGTTTTTTTTACCAAACCATACTCCTAAGAATTTAAATTGCTTTACTCTCTCTAGATCTTTGTTGTGCCCTGAATATGTTTAATATGTTTAAAAGACATTTAAAAACTACTTTGAAATGTTAATATACCGTTCTCTGTTTTAAATGAATTTGCAGTGCTTTTATGTTGAAAATCTTCTGAACCGGAAGTAGGAAGTAAAGACGCAAACAAGAGGAAGAGAGCGTGTGTGCATCGTCTCAGGGCAGCAACAATGCAGTTAATCTCTCCGAAAGCAATGGTTGTAAGTGTTGCTCATTGTTTACAGATTCGATAAGATATGTTAATATCTTTTATGGTTATTTTGTGTATAAAAGCAACAGTAAAATGTCGTGGTCTGTGTGACAGCAGAGTGTGTGTGTTTACTTGCCAATTTGCCGCTTTTCTAGCCGGCTGTGAAAATACCTGTTGAGTTAATATTAAGCAGCTGATACTTTGATACGTTAATACTGATATTTACATGGCTGTTTATTAAGCCATTTTTTTTTTGTATCTTTCTTTTCTAGTTTTACACTGGATTCAAAGCAGTCAGAAATGCTGACTAAATGTGTAAGAAGATAATAAAGGAGCAAGCCGCTCACTTCCTGCCTCTTGAATAAGGAGTTTGGCTGGCTGTTTATCTGTGTTCATGCAAGAGCAAAACACATAGAGAGAACAGTACAATCTTGATTATATAACTTCAGTTGTACTTCTTGATTTCTTTTCTGAGTAAAAAGCAATACTTTTGTTTTATCTACCGAAAATTTAAAACTCCATTTGTAAGACCATTGTTCAATCTTATGAATTGCTTTTTGGACTTTCCCTACAATAAATTTAACATTCCTTCTACGTTTCCAAATAGCTCCGTCATCAGCAAACAATGAACAACCCAATTCATTTTCTATTTCTTTAAGTGCATCATTTATCATAACTGAAAATAATAAAGGACTGATAATACTGCCTTGTGTGGTTCTTTTTAATTTCTCCCTGAAAGACTCTTACCAACTCTTACCTGTATTATGCATTCTGGCCTCTGGAAATAAAGTTAAAAATCTTGGTGTTGTCTTCGACCAAGACATGTCATTTAAATCCCATATTAAACAGGTTTCCAGAGTTTCCTTTTTTTCACCTCAGGAATATGGCCAAAATTAGAAACATTCTGTCCAGGGGTGACGCTGAAAAACTAGTCCATGCATTTGTTACTTCAAGGCTGGACTATTGTAATTCTTTACTATCAGGAAGTCCACAAAATGCAGTTCGAAGTCTTCAGCTGATCCAAAATGCTGCAGCAAGAGTTCCAATGAAAATCAACAAGAGGGATCATATTTCTCCAATTTTAGCTTCCCTTCATTGGCTTCCTGTTATATCAAGAATAGAATTTAAGCTTATAGTTAGAGTGGCTCATGTTACCCTGAGCTACATCTGTAGTTATGCTGCTATAGGCTTAGGCTGCTGGAGGACATCGGGGCCTATTTCTCTCACTCTACTGATTTCTACTGTTCTCCAGTCTACTGTTCTCCAGTTTTGCATTGCATTACATTGAAATGACTGTTGTCATTTCAGCTTGTAACTTTTTGTTCTCTCTCTTTTTTCTTCATAGTAGGTACACCTAGTCTGACGTTCTGTTAACTGTGACATCATCCAGGGAAGACAGATCACCACTATTACCATCTAATGTAGAACAGATTACTGGATCAATGTGTGCTTCTGTGCTTTTTTGTCTGTCTTGTTGTGTCTCTGCTCTGTCTTCTGTAACCCCCAGTCGGTCGAGGCAGATGACCGTTCATACTGAGCCTGGTTCTGCTGGAGGTTTTTCCTTCCCGCTAATGGGTGGTTTTTCTTTCCACTGACGCTTCATGCTTGCTCAGTATGAGGGATTTTTGCAAAGCCATGGACAATGCAGACGACTCCCCCTGTAGCACTGCGCTTCTCCAGGAGTGAATGCTGCTTGTTGGGACTTTGATGCAATCAACTGGTTTCCTTATATAGGAAATTTTTGACCAATCTGTATAATATGATTGATTTTGACTTTGTAAAGTGCCTCGAGATGACATGTTTATGAATTGGCGTTATATAAATAAAATTGAATTGAATTGAATTGTTAAAAAGTTCTCTACCCAATGATAAATTCTTCCACAAATTCACATTTTCCTCAATTTGATCAATAATCCCTCTTTCCACATCATATCATAAGCCTTTTCTATATCTAAGAACACTGCCAAAACACTTTCTTTATTAACTTTTGCTGTTAGTACCTCATGTTGTAAACACACAATTGGATCCATAGTATTCCTTCCTCTTCTGAAACCGCTTTGATAATTTGATAAGTACCCTTTTGATTCAACAAAATAAATTAATCTTTCAATTACCATTTTCTCCATAATTTTACTTAAACATGATGTTAAAGCAATAGGTCTATAATTTTCTGGTTTTGAGCTATCTTTACCCGTTTTTGGAATTGGAACCACAATAGCCTCTTTCCAACTTCTAGGTCATTTCCCATTTTCTATTATAAATATCTAATAATATTAATTTTGAGTATTCACTTAGCTTATTTATCATTATATACCATATTTGATCACTCCCTGGGGTTGACATCTTAACTTTCCTCATGGCTCGTCTTAACTCCGCTATAGAAAAATCGATTTTAATAATACTATTTCCTTCTTCTCTGTTTATCATATGTCCTTTTTCCAATAAAGTTATAGCTCTATCCGTTTTCTACTCTTCAGTAATATTATTGGAACTATGTATTTGTACAAATGTTTGTGACAACATTGTTGCTTTTTCTTCATTAATAACTGCCGTTGTTCTATCACTAACTAAAACTGGATAACTATAATCCCTTTTAATACCATTCATTCGTTTAATCATTTTCCATACTTTCCCTATATCTGTTTCTCTTCCTAATGAATTACAATAATTTCTCCAATATTCTCTTTTTGTATTTCTTATAACTCTTTTTACTATAGCTTGCATCTTCTTGTATTCAATTAAATTTTGAAAATTCTGATTTCCTTATAGAATTTTAAAAGCTTTATTTCGGGATTTAATAGCCTGGTCACATTCTATTGTCCACCATGGAATTATCTTCTTTTTATGTATCCCTCCTTTCTTTGGAACTGACTGTTGAACAGCTTCTATGATTGAACTACAAAAGATTTTGTTTAATGAATCAATACCAAGATTCATGTCAATTTCCTTAATTTTATCTTCACTCATTTCCTTATATTTCTCCCAATCTGTTCTACTAAATTACCAGTTACATAATCTTTCACACCCTCCATATGTTGCCCTATGTTCCCCACCACAATTACAGCATTTATCCTGAACATTTTCACCACATTCTTGTATTTTGTGGTCCCCTCCACATTTTAAACAGCTCTGTTTGCCCCTGCACACTGCAGCAAATGTGACCATACCTCTGACACTTGCTCTCAGACTGCAGGTCTGCTGGTGGTTCCTAGAGTCTCTAAAAGTAGAATGGGTGGCAGATCCTTTAGCTATCAGGCTCCTCTCCTGTGGAACCAACTCCCAGTTTTGGTCCGTGAGGCAGACACACCGTCTACTATTAAGACTAATGTTAAAACTTTCCTTTTTGACAAAGCTGATAGTTAGAGTGGCTCATGTTACCCTGAGCTACATCTATAGTTGTGCTGCTATAGGCTTAGGCTACTGGAGGACATCAGGGTATATTTTTATCACTCTACTGATTTCTACTGTTCTCCAGTCTACTGTTCTCCAGTTTTTAATCCCATTGCATTGGAATGACTGTTGTCATTTCAGCTTTCAACTCTTTGCTCTCTCTCTTTTTTCTTCATAGTAGGTAGACCTGGTCTGACGTTCTGTTAACTGTGACATCATCCAGGGAAGACAGATCACCCGCTATTACCATCTAATGTAGAACAGATTACTGGATCAATGTGTGCTTCTGTGCTTTTTTTTGTCTGTCTTGTTGTGTCTCTGCTCTTGTCTTCTGCAATCCCCAGTCGGTCGAGGCAGATGACCGTTCATACTGAGCCCGGTTCTGATGGAGGTTTTCCTTCCCGTTAATGGGGAGTTTTTCTTTCCGCTGTCGCTCCATGCTTGCTCAATATGAGGGATTGCTGCAAAGCCATGGACAATGCAGACGACTCTCCCTGTAGCTCTACACTTCTCCAGGAGGGAATGCTGCTTGTCGGAACTTTGAAGCAATCAACTGGTTCCTTTATATAGGACATTTTTGACCAATCTGTATAATATGATTGAATTTGACTTTTTAAAGTGCCTTGAGATGACATGTTTCATAAATTGGCGCTATATAAATAAAATTAAATTGAAAATTTAATTGAATGTGTTTCATTGATGAGGGCTTCTTACATGCTTGTGCTTAACTCAGGGATGACTGGACACTGTTTAGTTACTTGAGTGAAACCACCTGTTCTGTAACCGAAAACCTAGTGAGGTATATATATTCCGAGCAGCTGATTTCTAATCATTGTAGAAGACCCTTTTTGAAATGGGGCCCTGGGATCATTTATTGCTAGTAATATTAGAGGACAATAGGGGGTTAATGAGTTCAAGTGCTTGCTTTACCTCAGGTTTTGTATTTCTGCAACTAGCTTTAGCACTGATAAACTGCTTCTTTCCAGGCTTCTAATCCTACCAAGGCCAGAGGGAAGGACTGCTTTCATCAGGAAATGGTAACAAGTTCACAGAGTTCTCCACTCAAATCAAATGTGAGATGTTTAAAACCTTTTTTCATCCATCTAGTTTAAGACAAAAAACATTTAATCTTCCTGCTGTTTATTTTGATATGACCCATCATGTAATGTGTTTTTTTAAACACTGCTAGCACCACATCACATTTCTTCACTTCAATAATGCCACCTTTACTTCAGCTTAAAATATATGAATATATATGATTTATAATTAATCTTACGTGAGGTTGGAAAAAATTAGACACCTACAAGAAAATCAGTTGTAGATGTTGAACAAATGTAGTTTGAGAAAATAGCTTTAATTCTCTGTCAAGTAACACTTGTACATTGACTTGGCTAAACTTTGAGCTAAACATTAATCCACAATTACTAACATCAATGAGGATAATTGCCATTAGGAGAAGAAACATTTACAGATAAAATGATCTCAAGGACCAATTGACTAGTTCAACAACATTAGGTATGTAGATAGAAAATCATGTGGTAGAAAAAATGTTTGAGCGACGTTTTCTTTTTATTCTGAAGTAACAGTTTTACAAGCTGCAGTGGAATTATTTTTGTTGATCACACATATATGTGGCCATGGTTATTTAATGTTTTCTTCACTCAAGCAAAAAAGACATTAAGCCTTTTCAGTCGTAACAGTAGTGAGCAAGTCAACCTTGCTGATCACCCTGTTGAGGGGTCAATCAAGTAAATCTGGAATTCCACCGCTATAATTATGGAACAACAGGGTACAAAAGAAGGAGGAAGGAGACTGGGGAAATACCAAAAGATTAAGAAACAATTTACAAACCACTGAGTCATAGTCTGTAATCATTTTGTGTCTCTGTTTACTTCATTTTAGGAGACAGGCATGAGTATACTGTGAATAAAATAATACACAACACAGAGGGGATAAATATTAGGCAAATGAATGCCATGGTAAATAAATGCATTCAACATACTGGCATTTACACAGACGTGTATTCTTTAGTTCATAGGACAGAAAGTAGAGCAGAACATCCTGTGGGTAGAGGTGCGCTGATCAGTTGACCAGCTTTTGAAATTTACTGACTTTTATTTGACTTTCCAGCTATAACTAGGGATCAGAAGGTCAGACACTGAACAATGTTTTATTGCTCTTCCTATTTTCAGTCCCACCATTTTCAATCTATAAACACTGCTACTAACTATGGGAATTGTAACATACTTGAGTTACTAAAGTTTTTTTTAAACTTTGTGTTATAAGTCACCCTGACAAGCAGTTTGTAAACAAACTGTCAAAATAAAAGGGCAAACCAGGAACTGCTCCAAACCTCACTTGAAAATTAAGACTCAAATATTGATACAACTTGGTGTGGAGCTTGAAGTACTTACCATCTCTTCTGGGCTCATAATTATCACACATATATATCACACATATATATTGTTATACTGACAATTTAACATCAGAGGACTGTGCCATGACAAGCTGAAAGAATCTTATTTGGACATCCCTTATTAAAATTTCCTTAAAGTTCAGTTGGATATAAAATTACAACATCATTCAGTGTTCTTTTGCCTTTGTGTTATAGTCACCATAATATAATTGTTATCTTTATATATTGTCAGAATAAAGAATTGTAATCTGTTGAAATTAAAATTGGCATGTTAGACCCCAAAATTGCTAATTAATGTTTTTTTAAAAATACATCAGCCAGGAAAAGCTTAATCAATGCATCTCTACCTTTAAGAGCAAAAACTCCTTGATGACATTGTCAGCAAGACCTGACACAAATGAGAACTTAAAGACAAACAGTAAAATAAAATGCTACATCCTTGATATAGACATTTTGGCAGCAAGCAAAATTCTTCTTAAAAACAATGACATAAGATAGTACTAATTTACTAATATTATTTTGTTCATAAGCGATACTGCAGAGTAGTTACATATTTCTGAAAATCCAACATAAAAAGTCATACAGAAGTAGACAAAGGACAGGAAGGGAGAGCAAAGGTAATCATCTCATCAAATACATTGGAAATTACATTCACACAAACTGGTTATAATGTACCATAGTAAAATATTACATATTTAGTAAATAAAAACACAGTATGGAGTGTGTGATATATACACCCATACCTTTAAACATGTTATAGAAAACACACCCTGAATGACTGTGTCTCCCAAAGTTCATAAAAAAGACAAGGTTGTGATCTATGCCTCTGCCTCTCAACACCTCAAATTTTTGAACCTCCTCAAACATTTTCTATAATCCAAAAAAATATTCTGCTACAATCAGTTCAGAAATATGTTCTTGTCTGGTTTGAGTTCCTCTTTGGGAGGGTTTTGCCTGTTGACAGAATCTAAGCCACAGCAAGATCAGAAGACAGTCCCAAACTACAAGTACTGCTCCCCTTTCTCTGGTGGGGTACTTTTAACATTTGGTCTGCAATTCAGAGGGGAAAAAGACATGTTTCAGTGAAAATACAGTTCCATTGAACAAATTAAGCGAGACATATCATACCAAGAAATCAGTAAATATAGTTGATACCATAAAAAGGCACAATGTCATATTTTCATTTCACTTTTAATTCACTTATCAGGCCAATAACAGGACACTACAGGAGATATGGAAGGTGTTGACAGGGCTAATACCTCATCCCTGAAAAAAGCTCTATTCAAATATCTTTTAAAAATCCATATTTACACTAAAGACTCATTTGAAGATTAAATGATCTGGCCTACATCTTTCCATTAAAACTGACAAAGTGAGGGATATAGGAATCCAAATTTGGGGCCAACAATGTAACAGGAACCACAAAGGGAATTCTGTGGTTGGACAGTCAGATAGTCCTCGATAAAAATGCAGGGCTGATCAGTCAGGGAAGCTAGTTTCACTCAACAACTCTGCCCTGAGTTAGAGGAGAGAAGACAATCACAGAAGAACAGGGTAAGACATAAGGGACACATAAATACTTCTGAGATTCCATATGTTACAAGGCATGCATGTAGCGTTAAAACAAAGGGAAAAGGTGAATAAAGAGGAGATGGAGGTAATGCTACAGTGCAGCTGACAAGATATGTCAGGGATAAAATTAAGTTTCAACGAAAAACTTGTCTCCACAGACTGTGTAATAAAGATCAAATCAAAGCAATAAAATGGACTCAATCAACCAGAGGTAAAACTTTATGATAAGCTAGTTTCCCCAGATATACCACAGCTAATGTTGTATAGCATAAGTCTGGATTTAGTTATTTTGTGTTTATTAAAAGGAAACTAGAAATTGCCTTCAAGTACCCTTAAAAAGGGCTTAACTACCTAAAGTAGAGTTATGTGTAGCATCATGAGTAAGTTTTTTCTCTGAAGTTGATAACTCAATGGCTTGGATAAAGAGAAAGCTTACAACTAACTTGGTGAACTAGAAACTTCTGAGGACAAATTCCACACTCTAGATGATGTTTAACATCTTCACAAAACTAACGATTCTTTGGGAGGAAGTTGGAGCATCTGGACAAATCATGCAAATATCAAACATAAAAGGCCCTAGACTGTTGCTGCAAAGCAGTTACCCTGCTGGACACACTAACAATGTTCACGTTTCAAGTACATATAAGTAACTTTTACCAATTAATGGAACTTATTGACCCCATTATTGCAGATTTTAACAATCAAAAACTCTATCTGAAAATGGTTGCATCCCTGAGATATAATGCTCTATTAGTGTATATTAACCGTCTAAATTTTCACCAGAGTCCATTGTTAATTTTGACCAAATTACATCTGATTTCCTACGCAAAATCATATTGAACAAGGCTACCGGCAATATAAATTCACCTGATTGGGTGAGCAGCTGATTGCTGCTATATGCTTAGACTTCTGGAGGACATTAAGCCATATTTCCCTCACTCTGCTAGAATCTCCTATTCTCCCATTTTGCATTATTTGTTGTCATTCCAAGCTTTATATTTATGCTCTCTCTGGGTTTTTTTCTCTTTGTAGTGGCTACATCTGGCCTGGGATTCTGTTTATCTGTGACAACATCCTGGGGGCAGATCAGCATGGCTACTACTGCCAACAACTTCATCTTATAAATTATACAACTGGCCCTGTCTCTCACTGTCTAATACTGTTTCTCTCCTAGACATAACTATTAGCTAAGCTTTTGCTGCAACTAACTTTATGAGCTCTCTTTCATCCTCTTGACTGGAGAACTAGTTCAGGGCCTGTCTTTTTTGCCATGTTCCTTTCCTGGACATGGCTGCCTGTGGAGCTAGTCTGTCATTACCCTGTAACATAGAAGCTTTCCTAGATCAGTGTACCTATGTTCTTTGTTTGTGCTCTGTCTTCTCTAACACCCATTCAGTTGTGGCAGATGACCATTCACACTATGTAGGTTTCAATTCAATTAAATTGTATTTATATAGCACCAATTCATGATATGTGTTATCTCAATGCACTTTCCAAAGTCAAATTCAATCAAATTATACAGATTCAATCAGATTATACAGATTGGTCAGCATTCACTCCTCCTGAAAGAGCTTAGAGCTGCAGGGATAGTCATCTGCATTGTCCATGGCTTTGCAGCAATCCCTCATACTGAGCAAGCATGAAGCGACAGAGGAGAGTAAAACTCCCCTTTAACGGGAGGGAGAAACCTCCAGCAGAATCAGGCTCAGTGTGAAGGGTCATCAGACAAAGCAGAGACACTACAGCCCCATTTACACTACCCTTGTTAAACCGAGCCGAGCCGAGACCAGTCCGAGCTTGGATCAGTTAACCAAGCCGAGACGACCGTTTACACACCACGCTATACCGGTTCTTGGTTGCTCTTCGCCTCCTAGTGACGATCTGCAGTACTGCTGCTCTCTGGGATTGAAGGCGGGACAAAGCAAATCAAAACGGCGGCGCCCGTAACATTCAGGATGTTATGGTTGGAAAGAGTCGGCTTTTGGGACCGACAAACAAACAAACATCTAATAAGGATTTACAGATGCAGGAAACAACGACAGACGCTGAGGTTCATCACGCTGCTAAGTAGAATCATCTCTGGAAATCGTGTGGCATGGTAAGGAAGCTAGTATTATTATGAATGTCTGAAATTTGTCTGAATGGAGTGTGAAACGGGACGTGCAGCCAGACACGCCGAAAAAAACGCAGACAGTCCGCTGACTGTAAGGGGATGACGCTGTCTGCTCATGCTCTTTTCGTTATCAGATAACGGGGATAAAAAAAAACAACAGTCCGAGACCTCCCCAGGAAATCGTCTGCATTTAGCGCGGTCCGGTTATGTCTAGCGTGGTTCAGTTCAGTCTGCTGACCATTTACACACGAGAGATATCTCGGTTACCGAGCTCGGACTGGTCTCGACTCGATTAAAAAAGTGTAGTGTAAACGGGCCTAATATAAAAGAAAAAAAGCACAGAAGCACACATTGATCCAGGAACCTTTTCTACATTATACGGTAATAGCGGGTCATCTGTCTTCCCTGTATGATGTCACAGCTAACAGAACGCCAGACCAGGTGTACCTACTATGAAGAAAAGTGAGATCAAAAAGGTAAAATATGAAATAACAATCAAGCAATGCAAATTGGAGAACAGTAGGAGAACTCAGCAGAGTGAGAAAAATAGACCCTGATGTCCTCCAGAAGTCTAAGCCTATAGCAGCATAACTATAGAGGTAACCCAGGTTAATCTTTGCCAAAAAGGAAAGTTTTAAGCCTTGTCTTAAAAGTAGACAGGGTGTCTGCCTCACAGACAACATCTGGGAGTTGCCTCCCATTCTACTTTTAGAGACTCTAGGAACCACCAGTAGACCTGCAATCTGAGAGTGAAGTGCTCTGTTAGGAACATAAGGGGTAATCAGAGCTCTGATATATAATAGAGCTTGATTATTAAGCACTTTATATGTGAGAAGGAGAATTTTCAATTCTATTCTAGATTCAACAGGAAGCCAATGAAGGGAAGCTGAAATTCAGGAAATATGATCCCTCGTGTTGATTTTCATCAGAACTTTTGCTGCAGCATTTTGGATAAGGTGAAGACTGAACTGCATTTTGTGGACTTCCTGATAGAAAAGAATTACATTAGTCCAGCCTTGACATAACAAATAGATGGAGTAGTTTTTAAGCATCAACCCTTGTAAGAATATTTCTAATTTTGGCAATATTCCACAGGTGAAAAAAGGAAACCCTGGAAACCTGTTTAATATGGGATTTAAATTACATGTCTTTGTAAAAAATAACACCAAGATTGTGTAGTTTAATACCAGAGGCCAATTTAATGCCATCCAGATTAAGTGATTGACCAAGAAGTTTAGTTTTTGAGGACTTTGGTCCAAAGATTGCAACTTCTGTCTTGTCAGAATTTAAAAGCAGGAAATTTAAAGTAATTTGGTTTTTGATGTCTGTGATGGCACACTGCAAAAATAGACCTAAAAATAAGACATTTTTTCTTGAAATGAAACCATTTTTCCTTGATTTGAAAGGACTATTTGCCAATTGAATAATATTTTTGCACTTAAAATAGGAACAATTCATCTCTGTCATCTTATTTCAAGTGCAGGATATCTAATTATCTTATTTTAGGGGTAAAAATACTCATTCCATTGGCAAATAATCTTATTTACCTGCTCAAATCAAGGGCAAATACATTCATTTCAAGAACATTTTCCTTATTTTTAGTTCTCTTTTTGCAGTGCAGCTTGTGCAGCCACAGAATGAATGGTCTGGTAATTCTTTTCATTTAAATAAATCTTTTACATTTCACTGTACTGTATTTCACTCTTTTACTTAGGGGATTTTGCATAGGTTAACTATTTGGGTGCACATATTTATCCATCCTTCCATCCATTTTCTGACCCGCTTAATCCCTCATGGGGTTGCAGGGGTTGCTGGTGCCTATCTCCAGCGTCTATATAACTATCTATAAGCTATATATATATATATATATATATATATATATATATATATATATATATATATATATATATATATATATTAGGGCTGAGTAAGTTAATGCGTTAATTCATTAGACTATTAACGGCGATATTTACTTCATCGCGCATTAACGCATTTTGCTCACATGCTTTTATTTTGTGAAGGTCTGTTGCTGCGGTGTAGGGGTTTGAATCAGAACAGTAGGTGGCGATAATGCGCCAATAACCTCGCTGTCAGCCCAGCCTAGGATTCAAACAGGAAGAAAGGTGCTGGCTAGAAAAAGGAAAACGCGGAAAAAAACAAAGTCGACATGGGGAAGGCGGTGTTTTCCCTAGGAATTTGCTTAGGCGAGGCGGTGAGTTGGTGGCCGGAACAAGTTTTGTGCGGATGACCGGCGGAGTGGGGGTGGGGTTGAGGGGTAGTCGGTGAAGTCGCTTCTCGCTTTAAAGTATCCATGTATTTTTGCTTGTTTTTTCCCTGCCATTCACTATATGCACGTGAGAAAGCAACAACAAAAAATCGCATGTTAACGTCAAATAAACATGCAAGTATATCGAGTTAGCAAGCATTTCAGTTTAAACTTCTTCCAGCAACGAATATGACAGAAACAAGTTAGTTGTAACCACTGCCAAGTTAAATATTCTTATCACTGGTGCACCTTGAGCTTAACATATCACTTAAATGCCAAACACACTGTAGACATTGAGTCAATTCAATGACTCAGAGAAGCTAACCAATGTAATGGCGAATTGGATAGCTACTGTAGTGGATAGCTACTGTAGACCTTTTTTTGTGCTTCACACTTTGGTATTGAACATAAAATTGTAATGCTGCTTCCTGTTGTTAGCCTCGTGAGACCATCCTGATCTCGCAAGCTTTCAAGGTTTCACTCGCAGATCAGTCTGGCTACTCTCCGTTAAAGAAAATTTGGAGCCGTTCACCAAACGAACGTCCAATCAGCTTTGGCTTTGAGGCGGATGAGGTGTGACGCAACGAGAAGATCGACAGTTCAGTCTAAAGAACATGGCGGCTTCAGCCGATAAAACTAGCGTTAGCGTGGCTATCGAGCAAGTTTTATCAGCATTACAGAGTATTTCTTTGCTGAGCTAACGAGCCTTTACCTGCAGCAGCAAGAGTAGCTTGGCTTGTGGTTGTGTTTTCGTCGTCGCTCTGTTACGAGCGACGACGAAGCATGTTGACAAGTACGTCATATGCTTTGTTGATCTGATTGGTTTATTTGGCTTGTCTATCACCAACATAGGCCAATCAGCTAACCAGCATTTTCGCCCCTTCCCAAAATTACTTCAACGGAAGGTTTCCAGATGGATATGCAAAGCAAATCCATCTGGCGGCGTCAGGTTACCCTGTTGTTACCTCAGAAATTGCCTGTTTTTGGTAGATTTTTTCCCCATTAAGAGAATTTCCAGTCAGTGGCAATAAGCTTTAATTTATTATTATTGCTATTTTTTGTTTTACATGTTTAAATTGAGCTTTACACTAAATATGTGTTACTGATAAGTGCTACAAATGTTACAACACTTTTGTTCATATAGCAGCAGAACATTAAAATAAAAGTGCTCTTTACACTACTTTTGAATTAATTCTTGGAGTTTGCGCATACAATGCGATTAATCATGATTATTCAGGCAAATTATACAATTAATCGTGAAAGATTTTAATCGTTGCCCAGCCCTAATATATATATATATATATATATATATATATATATATATATATATATATTATCAGACAGCATGGGGATTAATTTCCACTGTTATGCTGATGACACTCAGCTATGGCTTCTCGCCCATTGAAAGCTGGAGATAGGCACCAGCACCCCTCGCGACCCCAACAGGGATAAGTGTGTAGGAAAATGCATGGATGGATGGATGGATAGTTAAACTTAAAAATTGCAGAATACATCTATTTTTCCTCTTCTTGGTATTTTTGAAATATTTTGCAAACTAATAACTGTTTTTTTTAATGATATTTATTGAAATTATTGAAGGCACACTTAGAATTTATTGACTGTATCTGTCATAATTGATTGAAATAGCCAATATTTCTGAATGCTGGAGCCTGTCAAAACATCTGTTGTTTTGAGTAATCTGTCAATCGTTTTTTACTGATTAAATGGTACAGTTTTTTTAAGCCAGACATTAGTTTATGATTTAGATTATACAAAATAAATGCTTTATAGGATAGCTTATAGTTTTTGTAAAATAAAAAAAACTAAAGCATGGCCTTCAGCATTAATGGATGAAATATGATAATGAGAACCTGCCCGGTCTCTTCTTGCGGAATATATTGGTAATAAACCAAGCTTATGCTAATTACAGATAAGTAAACAGCCTAATGTAACATTTTCCTTCCTCTGTTGCAGTTTAGATTGTGGCTTATGATTTGAGTTAGGTGCCAAGGTAGTTCTTTTGAAATAACAAAGGCACTCATTTGTTACAATGAAACTAAAACTTTCACTGAGCCATCTGTGGAGGATAATGTATATCTGGATATTCTGGAAAATCAGTTATGCTCCTACATACTTTCCCTACTAATTGGGGGGAAAAAATCAATGTAAAATGTTTTGTAACAGTAGCTTCCACATCTGATTTCACACAAGTCCACTGCATCAAATGGAAATAGAGAGGTTATTAAGGGTTAAGAAAACCAATGTAGCTCCAACCAGGAAGCATAGGACATGCAGATAAAGACTTTTTAGTTTTCTGAGCTGGAAATTGTATATCTGTTCCTAAATTCAAAAACTTCAATGCAATATGTAAGACAAGCTGTCATACATATTTTATGTAACCATTTTTTCACCAAGCTTTGTGTCGGGTACCTTCTTGGGTATACCTTTTATAGTAAATTCCGAAGAAGCCTTGGTTTGGTTGTTTGAATTTGATACACAACACTGTATAATGAGTTTGAGGCAGATGAGAACTTTTCACTCACTGCATTAGCTTAACACTATGTAACATTAAGCTGAATAACTGGGTTGAAATATGTAGCTCACAAATACCTTCAGTTTGCATTTTATTGAGTCTTTAAAGGTGCATAGCCACGTTATTTGACTTTTTCTTTATCTATGTCAGTAGCTCACTCTGGTTGCAGTTTTTATGAAAGATTATCATGTCCTGTTGGTGTATTAGTTGTTATTTTATGCTTTGTTCTTGCTCAATTTGTTAGTAAATGAAGCCTTTTCTGTTTATTTATGATATATTTGTTTTGTTTTTTTGGAGCTTTTTCACAGCTCTTGTGGCTCGCTTTTTTAACACAGTAGACTGACAGGAAGGGGGGTGGAAGAAGAGGAGAGAAATGCGGGAAAGGACAGTGGGTTGGAGTTGAACCCGGGTCAACCGCATCGAGGAGTAAGGCCTCCATACATGGGTCGTGCTACCCGCTGCGCCACCAGCACGGCCTGTTTATTTACAATATTAACAGAAGTATATATTGCGCATGCGCAGCAGGGGTTAAACCAAGGAAGAAAGGTCCAAAATTCAGAGAAGAAAAGCGCAATAATATATAATACCAAAAGGGAAAAGACTGGAATGTCGCTGGGAATACAGTGTGATCGTTGGTGTTCAGTGAAGCGGACGATAAACCTGCTAAGGCTCAGATGTGACAGCAGAGTTGATTGAGGTGAGTAAATGTTCTGATATGAGGTTTTTAAAGTTTTTGTAGATTGGTTTATTTAATTAATAATGGTTGATCACACCGAGCTGCCGCTTCATTGCAAGTCATTGCAAAGGGTCAAGTTTGGTCTGACAAGTGATTTATTAATTTCAGCTTAAAAAGGACTATCAAAACACTATCAAGATGGAGGCTTGGTGTGTGTAGCCTTATTTTATCATCATCAAACAGTTTTTTGTCTTTGTCTTGTTTTATAAGCATATTACGTGGCTATATACCTTTAATGCTGCTAAATCATGTAATTGTGTCCAATAAGTTTAGTTGAAGTGCTGTGTGACAAAAGATAGTCTTTGTTTTATTTTATCTTTCTTTTTCTGAGAGAAAAGAAGGGTAGGTGGTGCAAAACATGTCCTTTGCTCTCTGTTTCTGGAACAGCTGGAGTTGTTGGGGTGGGGTTTACACATACTCTCTGGCTGTTGAAGGCTGTGATTGACGATAATACTGTTGCCCTCGTATGTCATCTTTGGAGCAGGAGCAGCACAGCAAGGAGCCCCCCAGAACGGTCAGACTGGCAGCAGCCCAGCCCACAAACAGAGCCGAGCCAAACTCATACCTGAGCAGGAAATAGAGTAGAAGAAGACAGTAAAGTAATTAGAGGCAATCAAAAGTTTATGTCAACATTTGACCTACATACTGAGCTGTTTTCATTGAAAAATCAAACACCTCTAATTTAAAGTGCAACTCTATATTACAGCTGTAATCAGATCTCATGTTAAAACTCATGTTACTTATCAAAAGGAAGCCTGTACTGTACTATTACCACTTTGTTATATACCCTTTGTATTGTTATGGAAAAATACAATTAGTTGTTGTATTAATCAGGCATTTTTCTGAAAAATAATAAGAGGTACCTTTTAATCCCTAAACTGTGTCTTGGAAGAAAGTGGGGGTTGCCCCTCTGAGGGACGGACAGTTTGTTTTAAAATCTGAAAGCTATTTTATGGTTCTTGAGGGCATCTGGGTTGACCCCCTGATAGGACATCTGGGTGCTAAATCAGCCATACTTCATGAAGACTCTCGAGAGAATAGTCTCCTTGATTTGGAAGCAGATAGGACCTGGAGCCTCAATGTCTGGACACACACACACCCAAACTAAGTGAGAGGGGCGGTCAGTCTTTTAAAAAGATGTGTTTGAGTAGTGTAAAGCAGACAAAGGGCTTACAATGGCTGGGGAGAAGGACGTTGGTAACATACTGAAATTAGGCTTGTACGTTTTTCCCTTGTGTCTTTGGAATTCCAAATGAAATAAATATGCATATTTTAAATGTTTGCCTCTGATAATTGTTTCTCCTTTACTGCCAAATCTTGAACCGGGGAGAGACGGGCCATGGGGAATGGACAGGAGCGGCACCCTTTTAATCTTAACAGTATGTTTACGTAGATGAACAGCAAGCCAAACTCGTTTTCACAAGCCAGGATCCGAGCGTCTGGCTTCTTTATTACAGTCTTCTTAAAACTGGTCACAATGTAACATTGCAGCTTGGAAAGCTGAAGTGAAACTGAAATCCACCAGAAACAGAAAAAGTGTGCATCAGCTTGGTATTAGAAAAATAGTTACATCAGAAAAACAATTAACACATAAATCATGTGATAAACTAAAGTACAGTATTTTTCCAAAGGTCACAGAACATTTTTAACATTTTTAATATATTAATATATTCATATGCTAATTAGATCGTTAACACACACGAATGGTCGCATTTTATGGTAATGTCCTGCAACAAGCTAGCTGGATGCATGGGCTAGATCGTTTTTGTGCATGTTTATCACCAGGAAATATCCTGGTGATACAAAACCCAGGAAAGTGATATAGTCTTCTTGCATTAGCTATTAAACATGTATTAAACTTACAGCAATTTCTTTGGGTGAGATACAAGAAACAGGAAGAACTTGAGCATGAATAGGCAGGCTTACAAAAACACGTTGCCCATGATGCATGGGCTGTAATTCTTTTTCATTCACCCCTTTTCACTCTCTGCACTTTCTTAATTCTCTGTCTTCCTTTATCTTATTTGTCTGCTTCTTTCCTGTGAATCAGACAATCACAAGCATTGTATGATGTCACCTTGGTCTATGTATAACAATTTCTATAGGGACATTAATTTTCCAGCTTCAGCTTCTCACTCACACCTATGGTGAATGTAAGGTTTGTGACATGGAATGTGCATGGAGCTGGCACCAGAGAGAAAAAGTTAAAAATCTTTAACCAGCTTAAAAAATTAAAGGCAGATGTTGTCTTATTGCAAGAAATCAACTACAACTGCCAGCCATCTTAACTCACCTGAGTTCCCTAATGTGTTTGCGGCCTGATATAACTCTAGACAGAGAGGAGTAGCAATTTTAATCCACAAAAAACGTTACTTTTACAATATTAGACAAAATTGTAGATCCTGAAGGTAGATTCATAATAATAAAAATATCTATTCATAACCAAAAGTTATCTGTTGTCAGTTTATATGATCCAAAAGTTGATGACCCCTCATTCTTCCACAAACTTTTCCATGCACTTTCAAAACACGGGGATTGTTCTCTAATCATTGGGGGTGACCTCAACTTTGGTTGACTACAACAGGAACTCATTAAATGTAGTGTTATGAATATATATAATAATTTATATAATAGTGTATTTTAAAGTTATACAGATTTAACCTTTAAAACAGTAACTTGGGATGGGGAGTTTTTGCAGAACAATGACTTCATTCAGGCTTCAGTAATGGTACCAGGTGCAGGACATCACGGGAGATATATATGGGGGGGTTTGCAGAATAGTTAATGGTTTTCAAAACTTTCTCATGGTTTTTAATGTTATCTTAGTCAACTCCCAGGAACAGGCTAAGGCCATTACTTACAACTAATGGCTGAACCTATCAGGAAGCACATATCTGTTAGCCCAACTCCCTCGGGAGTCCTTGAGGTGTTGTTAAAGGGGAAGTCCAGTCAACTGAAGAATTAAGGCTTTGAATATCTGGAACATTTATTTGATGGAACTGAGGTTATCACATTTGATAGATTAAACATACAGTATGGTATCAATAAAAATAAATTCTTAGAATATCAACAAATTAAAACTATAATTAGAAATAAATTTAATCATATTAAAGGTGGTTTACAAATTCCAACAAATATATTAGAGTTTCTGGATTTAAGCCCCCCAAAACTACTGACTAAATTATACAGGACACTGACTAAATTAGATGATTCTATATGTCTTCCTATTATGAAATGGGAAGAGGATTTATCAGTCAGCTTTGAACAAAACATCTGGGCTCAGATATGTCTGAAAACTTTCAAAATGACTAGAAACCCAAATTTACAACTAATACAATACAAAATCCTTCACAGAGTAGACTATACAGGTCAAACATTATTTAAGATGGGTTTTGCACAATCCAATATCTGTCGACAGTGCACAGGCAACAATCCTGACAATTATATTCATGTGTTATGGTTATGCACACCTGTTCAGAGGTCCTGGGTTGAGATATGTAAGGAGTGCCTGAGTGGTAAAATTTCACCTTCCCCATCAGTTTGCTTGCTTGGTAACTTTGAGGATAGCTCTTTTGAAAATAAAATAGTTTGCATGGTTTTCACTGCCCTATGTATCGCAAAGAAAACTATCCTCATGAATTGGAAAAGCAAAAAAAATCTCAGTATCGATCAGTATAGAGATCTTTTGTTGGATCACATTACTCTTGAGACAGCATCTGCAACCGCATTAGATCGAACTCTCTGGGCTTCTTTGATCGTCTCCATCACTTAGTGGGGGTGGGGGGCTGTGGGATGCGTCCTGTGGGCGCAGAGGTTGCTTTGGGGGGTGCCTGAGTCTTGGGGCTCTGGGGGGTGCTCGGAGTAGGGTGTCTGGTGGGTCTGACCCAAGGGTCTAAACCCAGCCTGGATGTCTTTTGTCGTATGTGTGTTGAAAGTTGTTTGAATGGTAGTGTTGGGGTGGGATTATATTTTAGGATGGGGAGGGGGGCATGGGGATATGTTTTTTTGGAGCGCTCCCTATCTTGTTCCTGGTCTATGTCATCTCTCGGTGTGGGTTCCATCTGAGGAGTGGGGTCTGCGTGGTTCGGGCGGGCTGGTTAACCAGAGGGGTTCAATTTATTTATCTGCTTAATTAATTAATTTATTTATTCATCTTTTTTTTTTTAGATTTGGTGGGTGGGTTTGGGGGTGGTGGTGTTGGTCCTGGTGTGTGGTCGCCCTGCTGCCTGTCCATGGCCCCGGGTGGTGTGGCTGGGGGGACCCCCCTCTCCGGGTGGGTTTTCGGGGAACGGAGGTGCCTATCGGAGTCAGTAGGGGAGCTGGCTCCCTGGAAGAGCATGAGGCTCCTCAGTTCTTCCCTCCCCATCCCGACTCCTGCTCTGCCTGCTCCATCACACTGCCTCACATATAGGACCTTGGGGAGGGGGGCGTTGTTGGAGGGTACCACTTCCAGTTGACGTCCCACACCCCAATTTTATTATGCATCTTAGACATTTTAATTTACAACATTTTCACAACACACATATATTTAGGACTCTGTTTTGGGGGCAGGGGTAAAGACATCTAAGGGGTGGGCTTATTTTGTAGGCCTCACCCCTGATGGCTCCCTCTGTCCCCATCCACATTTAGACATTGAGGGTTCTGGGTAGGTTGCTTGGAGGGGGTTCGCTGGCACCAAATATCTTCCGGGGGGGGGGGGGGGGGGTGGACTGTGCCTGGCATCCCCTTTGGCACTCCCAATTTTAAACACACTTAAGAACAACACACAACAACACAACATCTGAGCAGGCAGAGGGAGGATCTGGGTCTTTCTCACACCTCTGATCACTGATTGCTGTCCAGAGTCTGGGACCTGAAGGAGGAGCGAACCACCTGGTCGGGGGTTTTGGCTGGTGTTGGGCCCGGGCAGCTGGCTGGGACTGGGGTGGACACCACTGCCCTCCTGGGAATGGGTGTGTGTGTGTGGCTAGGGCATGGAGGGGGAGGGAGTGGGGGGATAAATATTCAAGATTTATTGCGGGGGGGGGGCGGCAGTGGGCTCTGGTTGACTAGCCCATCAGGGCCATATTGGCAACATCCTCTGGGGGCCTGTCCCATGGGCTGTCTGGCCTGGGTTTGGGATGGGGGGCCGGGACAGGAACCAGGAAGGTGGGGTTGTGGTGGAGTTCACCCCTCCTCATCTTGACTTTAGGGTTTACATACTGGATCGGGGTGCCTGGTCCTCCTTTGGGGTGCCAGCACCTAGACCTGGGAATAAGGGATGTGTGTGATGAATGCAAAGGTGTATATTGCGTCACCCCCCTCCGTTTTTTTTTTAGTGTTTGTGTACTGCGTGTGGGGCACTGGGGTGGGAGAGAGTGATTGAGACTGTGCGTGTTTTCTTTTGTCCATATGTCAGGTTGGGTTTGAACTGCTCCTTCTCCCAAGGACATCTCAAGTCTCCGCTTAGTGCGGAGTCCATCCCCTCCCCGTCCTGCCCACTTTATACATTTTGTATTGATTAACACTGTATATAATTCAGTGATGGTATCAAGGTGTTACTGTATTGTATCTGTAGTTTTATTGGTTGTGCTATTTTTTTACATCTCTCTTTGCAGGTAATGAAGCAGACTGATGAAGCTTTGTCAATCTCTCTTCTGTCTCCTGTTTCTTTCACCTTTTCTCCCTTTCTTATTTTTCTTCTCATTTCTCTCTCCTCTTCTACTTTTTCAATGTAGTGTCCACATAACATAAATTATTCCCTACGTAATAGAACACTTTTTTCTCAAATGTTCACCATTCGTACTCTCGTCTGTATTACTTTCTAATAAGCAGCTCACTGCTGTCGGAAGTTTCAGAGACGATAATTCATCCTATTGCTATCAGTGATCACGCTCCTGTTACTCTCACCTTAATTAATAAAAAATAACCCCACAAAACAAAAGCTGGAGATTTAATACATCTCTGCTTAAAGATGAAGAATTTATAAAATTCATCAAAGAACAGTGGGCTTCATACTTGGAATACAATGATCAACCAGGTACATTGGCATCGATATTGTGGGAAGCTGGAAAAGCAGTGATGAGAGGTAAAATAATTTCTTTCTCATCTCATAAAAAGAAAAAAGAAAACAAAAATATTCAGCAATTAGAAGAAAAACTTAAGTTACTAGAATTCTCTCAAGAGGAAGGAAAGTTAGGTAAAATCCGGGAAGTAAAATTAGAACTAAACCACTATATTGAAAAGCAAAATAGATTTCTAATACAAAGACTTCGAATAGAAAGTTTTGAACATGGCAATAAGTCAGGAAGCTTCCTAGCTAATCAGCTTAAAATAAATAAGGAGAAAACTACTATATTTGCAGTTACAGATTCAACTGGTAATACAGTAAGTGAACCGGAATGTATAAATAATACCTTACGCGATTTCTACAAATCTTTATACACGCCACAGATAAATCCATCAGAGAAGGATATCAAACAATTTCTGGATAAAATTACACTTTCTAAATTATCAGATAACCAAAGAATGACACTGGATTCCCCGCTGACAACAGTTGAAACTCAGGAAGCTCTTAAAAGCATGCCTAATAAAAAGGCTCCAGGTCCAGATGGATTCCCTACTGAGTTTTACAAAGAGTTCTGGAATATTCTAGCCCCCAAGTTCCACAGAATGTTGCAGGAAATACAGGAAAAAGGCAGATTTCCAGCTAATATGAATTCTGCCACCATCAACCTTCTGCTCAAGCCAGACAAAGATCCTATGTTACCCACCAGTTATCGTCCCATATCCTTAATTAATGTGGATATTAAGATAATCTGTAAAGCTTTTGCAAAAAGATTAGACAAAGTAACTCCATTCATACATCCAGATCAAACTGGTTTCATCAGAGGAAGGCAGTCATCCACAAATACACGCAGATTACTTAATTTAATTGGATTATTCCTACAGTAAAAACATTAAAACCAATATATTGTCTTTAGACACAGAAAAAGCATTTGACAGAGTAAACTGGAATTTTTTATTCGTTACTCTTCATATATTCGGTTTTGGCAATTTTTTCATAAATTGGTTAAAAATTGTATACAGTTCTCCAACAGCCTGTGTCAGGACAAATAATCAAATATCTTCCAGTTTTTGTCTACAGAGGGGCACCAGGCAAGGTTGCCCTCTTTCTCCATCACTTTTTGCCATCTTTATAAAACCTCTAGCATCAACAATTAGACAAACAAAAGCTGTAAAAGGTATAAAATGCATGAAAATAGAGCATAAGATTAGTCTAGACGCGGATGATGTATTACTTTATCTCCAGCATTCAAATAATTCTCTTTCACAAGTAATTAGAATACTAGAATCTTTCTCTAAAGTATCAGATTACTCTTTAAACTGGTCTAAATCTACGGTGCTGTCAATTAATTGCTCTCTCGAAAACTCCCTAGATTTACAAATGCAATCAGGAAATATTAAATATTTAGGTATTACTGTATTGTCTAAATTAACGGATTTACTTAAACTTAACCACGCCCCACTTTTAAACAGGATAGAAGAGGACCTTAAAAGATGGAAATTGCTTCCAATCTCACTTATGGGTAGGGTAGCTTCAATAAAAATGAAGGTCCTACCTAGAATTAAATATTTATTTTCAATGACCCCTAATAAACCATCATCTGACTGGTTTAAATCTCTAGAACTCTGCCATTTCTAAATTTCTTTGGAAAGATAAACCCCCACGTATTAGCTTAAAGACAATACAGAAGACTAAAGACAGAGGAGGATTAGATTTGCCTAACTTCCTTAGCAAATAGGCTACAATACATCTCTAAATGGATAAAAAATAGTCATCTAGATGAGCCTTGGTTAGATTTAGAACAGGAAATGTGCAATAATATCATGATTTCGGATTTGCCGTTTATTAGCTCAAATATAAAACGGCATACATGCTTCAAAAATATCAACATTAGTTTTACTCTGACAGCATGGTGGGAGTTCCTTAAAATGACAAAGTCATCACTTATCCCATGCAGTCGTGCACCTATCTGGAATAACCCTGATATCCTACAAAATAATAAAATGATAAACTTTACATACTGGAAGAATAAAGGTATTAAATATCTGGTACATCTACTTGACGGAACCGAATTCATCAATTTTGGTAAACTAAATATGCAATATGGCATTAGTAAAAATAAATTCTTGGAATATGAACAACTTAAATCTATAATTAGAAATAAATATAAGCATATTAATGGTGGTTTACAAATCCCAACTAATATATTAGAGTTCCTAGATTTAACCGCCCCCCCCCCCCAAACTACTGTCTAAATCATACAGGACACTGACTAAAATAGATGATTCAATATCTCTTCCTATTATGAAATGGGAAAAGGATTTATCGGTCACCTTTGAACAAAACTTCTGGGCTCAGATATGTCTAAGAACTTTCAAATTGACTAGAAACACCAACTTACAACTAATACAATACAAAATCCTTCACAGAGTACACTACACAGGACAAAGATCATTCAAGATGGGTTTGGCACAATCTAATATCTGTCCACGCTGCATAGGCAATCATCCTGATAATTATATTCATGCGTTATGGATATCCACACCAGTCCAGAGGTTCTGGACACAGATATGTAAGGACTTATCAAAGTGCCTGAGCTGTAAAATTACACCTTCCCCATCAGTTTGCTTGCTCGGTAATTTTGAGGAAAGTCCTCTGAAAAAAGAAATAGTTTACATGGTTTTCACTGCTTTATGTATCGCAAAGAAAACTATCCTCATGAATTGGAAAAGTAAAGAAAATCTCAGTATCAATCAGTATAGAGATCTTTTGTTGGATCATATTAATCTAGAGACAGCATCTGCATCCACATCTGATTGGTCTCTTTGGGCTCCTCTGATTAACACCATCACTTAGTGGAATAGGGGGGCGGTGGGTTGCTTCCTGCAGGGCGCAGTGGCTGGATGGAGGGGTTCCTGGGGCTCTGGGGGCACTTGGAGTGGGGCGCCTGGTGGATCTGACTCCAGGGTCTGTTGCCCCCATCTGGGAGGGGCTTGGGAGGCCCATGGGCGGCCTACAGCAACTGCTAGCGGCGCTCTTGGGGAGCTGCGTGGTGACGGATGTGGGTTACTGACGTGGTAGCTGTGCTACCGCTGGGTGGGGCCGGGGTGGGTCTGGGGGCCTGGGGTCCCTGGGTCGCGCCGCCCTCGGGCCTCGGGGGTTTCCGGTTCCAGGGGGTGTGCCGCTTTTGGTGTGGGCCGGCGCAGGCCCGGGTGTCCGCCCCTGCACGGGGCCTCTGGTGCGCTGGGGGGCCTCGGGGCCTGTTGAGCTGGTAGGGGGGCATGGTCATTAACATCTCAGGGCAGAAGCTCTTCTCCTTCATTGGATGGGCACTCTGCTAGTGGGGGGAGGAGGAAGGAGGGGGAGTAGAGACTTACCCAGTCTGGATGTCTACTGTCGAATGTATGGTGAGTTGTTTGAATGTTAGTGTTGGGGAGGGATTAAATCTACGGGTGGGGGTGGGGGGGGGGGTGGACGTTCTGGTGGGCTTGTGTCCGGATCCCTGTCCCGGTCCTGGTCCATGTCATCTCCCGGTGTGGGTTTCGCTTGGGGGGTGGGGTTTGGGATGGCTCGTGCGGGCTGGCTGGCCAGGGTCCCCCCCTCTTATTTATAGATTTATTTACTTTTTTTGGGGGGGGGGGGTAAAGCCAGTAGGCTTGGGGGGTGGGCTGGGGGGGTTGAGGTGTTAGTCCTGGTGGTTGGTTGGCTGGCGGGCCCTGCGGCCTCTCCCTGGGCCCCGGGCTACGGTGGTGCCGCTGGCGAGGCCCCCTTCTCTGGGTGGGGCTTTCGGGGAGCGGGGGTGCCTATTGGAGTCAGTAGGGGAGCTGGCTCCCTGGGATGGCTTCCCAGTCCTTTGCTCCCCATCCCCGGACTCCTCCCTCTGCCTGCTCCATCACGCCGCCACACATGTAGGTCCTGGGGAGTGGGCATTACTGGAGGTTGCCACTTTCTGGTGACGCCCCTCTCCCCAATTTTATCATGCATCTTAGACACTTTCACTCCAAACATTTTCACAACGCACACTCATGTAGGCCATGGTATGGGGGGGTGGGGGGAAGACGTCTGGGGAGGGACTTATGTTGTGTGAGCCTCACCTCGGACGGCTCCCTTCACCTCATCTCGCACTTAGACATTGAGGGTTCTGGGCAGTTGCCTGGAGGGGGTGCGCTGGCACCAGCTTCCTTCCGGAGGGTGGGTGGGCTGTGCCGTGCACCCTCTTCGGCGCTCCCAGTTTTTAAACACACTTGAGAACAACATGCAACAACACAACATCTGAGCGGGCATAGGGAGGATCGGGGTCTTTGGCACACCCCCATTCTCCGATGGCGGCAAGGAGGAGGTGTGGGCCACTGTGTCCGGGGTCTTGGCGGGGGGCTGCTATGGGTAGTCAGCGGCTTGCCAGGTCTGGGGCTGACGCCTCCGCTCCCCCCAGGAGGGGTGGGGTGTAGGGGTGGCTAGGGTAAGGTGGGGGAGAGAAGGGGGTTTATTAGGTATTTAGGGGGTGAGGGGGGTTCTGGCTGGGTGGCTCGTACGGGTCGTGTTTGCCCCCCCTCTTTGGGGCATCTGTTCCGGGGGGCGTCTGGTCCGGGGGCGGGGCCGGGGGTCGGGCACAAGCAGTCGTATAGTTGATTTGGGGTGACCCCCCCTCTTGTCAGTGTTGGATGCGAGTGTTATGTGGGAATGTTGTACAGCGTCTTTGTTTTTTTTTTTTAATCTGTGTGTGGCGAGTGGGGCACTAGGGAGGGATGGTGTGAATGAGTTTTCCTTTTTTTTCCCAGGTATGGGTGTGGTCCGCTCCCTCTCCCAAGAACATCTCAAGTCTCCGCTAGGTGCGGAGCCCATCCCCCCACGTCCTGCCCTCCTCCACTGCGCTGGCAGGCGGCTTGGCCTTCTGGCGCATTGGTGGGCCTCGGGTTTGGGGCGGGTTCCCGGGCGTGCGCCGGCCCACTCCTGGCGGCTGCTTCGCGGGGCCTGGCCCCCCGGGGGGTGGCCGGGGCCCCCGCCGCGGGGGCGGTGTGCCCCTGGGGCCTCTGGCCCTCAGGGCCCATGGCCGGGACCACTTCAGCGGGGCTGGCTGCCAGTGGAGCCTACGGGCTCGTCCCCGCGGCTCATGGGGGGCGTCGGCATTGCGGTGGCTGGGGGATTTCCTCGGGATCGTCTCTCCTCTTTCCTTGGGGGTGGGGGGGGGTTGCAGATATCCTGTGTCGGCCCCTCCTGGGCGCCCTGCTTTAGGGGCCCCTTTGGGAGTCCGGGGTTATGGGTCCCCTGACTCCTGCCTCTGTGCTCAGGGAAGGCGGGTCTTTGGTTCTCCACAACCACTATTGAGCTATTTCCTTCTGGATAATTTTCATCTAAACTAGTGCACTCTCACAAACTCCCACAGGTGCTGGGTCCCAGGTATTAAATGTTCACTTATATACAGAAAGGTTATAATTTATTTATTTATTTATGTTCTTTCACTTTCTTTTTTCAGGTATCACATTACCCATGTCAGCTTAGATAATAATACATATGATTTAGCAATGGCATCTAGGTGTTATTCGATTGTATCTGGTGCTTTATGTCTGTTGGTTGTGCAGGACAGTGGGAGAAAAAAAATAACTATTTACATATATAAATCAAGCAGAGCACTATGGCAAAAGCGATAATGCTCCACTTGTGATAATAAAATCTCTTGGGCTCTTTCTGGCATTAAGACAACAATTATTATTGCCAGACAGGACACACACAAAAAAGTATCTGGCAAGCTCTCATTACTGAGTCAGATTCTCAGGGAACCACCCAAAAGGAACTACAATCCTACGGTTAAACCAGTACAGGACATGACAGACTGCAGTTCCCATGATGCAATGTGGTCAAAATGGCCACCAACTCCCATCATGCAACACAGTCAAAATGGCCACCGACCCTGACGACAAGATAACGTTGCTATGGGAAGGTATTTAACCTGACCGCACATTGCGATCTTTCTTCTTACTTGGCTCCCCGCCAGACTGGGAAGACACCCACAGCTGTTCATCCCCACGTGCCACATGCTCGCTGGACCGAGATTTATCGAAGCAACTTCATCCCTGCACTGCCGATGCAGGAGGTCGAGTTAAAAATAAGTAATTTCAAATCCACTTCGATCAAAGACTGAGCCGTTATCTCCCAGTGATCGTGAAAAGGGGACCACGCTTTCGTTTTGGCCAAACAAAGCCCCCGAAACGCCCAGAGAGAGACGAAGGGATCTTCCTCCTGTTTCCTCGCTGACCGTGCTCTTGATTTGAATTCCTCATTCAGGACCGTCTCCCTAGTCAAGGCACCACCCCACATTAGCGTAAGCGCTGATTACATCATTAAGACCTCCCCTTTACGCATCACGCAAGATCGTAGGTTGTGTGTGTCGTCATAGTCGCTATCTTGGGAAGGTGCAGCGTAGCTAAACTGTTAGCTAGCTTGTTGGAAAACATTGAAGCATCCATCTGGATTCTCAAAGCTGTTTTGTCTTTCAATGCTGCTACGTCAAGTGTCGACGTCTTGAGTGTGATGTTTAAACAACTGAGTTGAACTAAGATTTGCTACCTCTTATTTTAATCCATCTTTTACTTGTTTTATTTTCTTTTAGTCTTATTTTGCATGTTCAGTTTAGTAGTGAGTAGAGCTTCCTAAGTTACTGAATTAGAATAATTACTGTAACAGGGAATTGTTTTGGTTCAATAAATAACAACGTGTGGAATAGTAATTGTTTGTGTTAATTTCAATCCAGAGTCTGCATGTTCATCAGCATACAAAGCTATCTCTTTTTGAGTTAACATCTGACATAAATACAGAGACATTTACATTGGATTGGTGATAAAGGAGTAAGATTAAACACTAATTGCAGTTATAATTTGAGTTATCAGCTTGCTAGATAAATCTCATTGGTCAGAAACCGATCGGATAATCTCTTCCCGGCATAAATGAGTTCATAACAGCTAATTAATAAATGCATTAGTGGTGTTAGTCATTGCAAGCTTATAGCCCTGAGATCACCACCACTTGAACCATATTTTGTTATAGCTACTATTTGAGTTTGAATGACCTATTATTAAAATTATAAAGCCAAATTATAATTATTAATAATAATCATATTCAAACAGCTTTCTGGCATAACACTACATCCATCTGATCCTGTGTTATCCGGTGGGCTCATTCCTCCAAGGTCTCAGGTCATTCTGGTTTGAGCCACACAGGTGGCCTCTCCCGATTATATTTCTGGTGGCCATCACTTAATAGAGATGTCCTGGACTTCTAATTCTCTTCTTCCATTATATTGGTCCCACATCGCTCTAGATTTTGTCAGTGGCCTACCACTATGTAAATCTGTTACACTAACCATGATCAATGTTTCTCCAAAGCCTGCCACACTGACAGCAAGATTTCTTTTCCATCACATAATTTTGTTTCGTAGGATACCCTGTGAAATCTCAGATAGAGGACACCAATTCAACTCTCAGGCTTGGCACAATTTCCGTGCTTTTCTCTGGACCAAGGTCCAACTATTGTCTGGTTTCCACCCATAAACCAATGGCCAATGTGAATAGATAAACCAAGACTTTGAGAATACCCTCTCTTATCTCTGCAGTGAGAACCTAACATCTTGTGCAGGATTTAGACTGTTGGGAAAATATCTAAGGCCTGAAGGTATTGTTTTTAGACTGTTTTGTGGTTTCATTAGCAAGAGGAACAAAAGGAAAGATCTGGACTGTGACCCTATGACACTACATTTTGTTTTTTCCAAAGATCTCTCAAACAGTAAGATTAATCGGCCTGTTATTTTGTTTTTAGCTAAGAACTTCTCAGAAATAAGAGCACGTCTGCCAAGATCTATCACGCGCATACAGCATTGTTCCAAGAATGTTCTCCACATACACATTAATGGTGTACACACAAATGTCTATCGAAGCGCACACACATACTCGGCTTTTAAAAAGGGTGTCCGGATGCATATGGTTAGAACTTTGCTGTTGCACTGTTGATGTACGTGTAATAAAGTTCTTTTGTTTGCAAAGAGAGAAGCTGGAATTTTGTCCCCCGAGTCTTCTTCCTTTTTTAAGGTTCAATAAGTTAAATAATTTCCCACAAATTGGTGGAGGATGCGGGCATTGACTTGAAGAGGGAGATTCTCTTCCCAAGGCGGCGTAGGGCCCGTGGCGCGAGCTGGCCACTTGCGCCGGGGCACAGAGACACGGAGAAGGATAGAGGGTGAGTATATGCTTTATATTTCTCTCTCTCTTTCTCTGCTTGTTAATGACAAAACTGCCACCCGTGAGGTTTGATTTGGGAAGAGTGTTTTTGTTTGTTTGACCAGTGGGAAAGGTGTTTCCCCTGCTTGCCTTCAGTCATATTTGCCACATGTGGAAAGGATTGTCTTAAAATAGAAAATGTCATGGTTTTCTTGTTATTTTGCAGTTCACTCAGCTCATCCTCCCTCAGCAATTAGTCACACTTGTCTGGACACTCGTCACCTTCATTCTTCTTCATTCTCGTCACCTGTCAGGCTCCCTTTATAAGCTCACCTTGTTTGTTTGTTTGTCGCTGGCTCGTAGTGTTTGTTCCTGACCATCATGCCTGTCTGCACCTGTTTCCCGGCCTTGGTTCCTGTCTCGTCAGGTTTGGTTTTTGTTTGGCTGCGCTGCTAATTTTTGGTCACTTCGTCTTGGTCTCGTTTCTTGTTCCGCAGCAGCCCAGCTCCACTTTGGCTTTGGATTATTGCTCATGTTTTTTGGACTCTGTACCTGCCAGCCAGCTCCTGCATCCTTCATCTCTGCCTGGTAACAGATTCTGGTTCTTCATGTCACCACCATCCACCTGCAATAAACTGTCTTAAAGAACTACTCTGTGTGTGCGTGCTGTGTCCGGGTTCATCCACAACAAAGTCGTGACGGAAAAAGATGCAGGTGACCGACACAATTGACGACACGCGACAATCTAAAAAAGGAAATTTGTTTTTTTACTCCGAGCTGCTTGAATTGCTGGCCCCGTTTCAACGCGTTTGTGTGGCGGCAGATATTGAAGCCATCTCTGACTTTTTTGGTCTAGTTGAAGTTTCAGCTAACATTTATAACTTTTTAGAATCAAAATCATTGTGAGAGGTTGATTTTATGACATTCACGGCTGGTCGGAGTTTGATGGGGTGCGCCCCGGTAATTGTAAGCACTTGAAGAAGAGAAATAAGGTTTTTCTTGGACCATCCGTGTGGGAATCCAATGAAAGTGTGGCCTTAAACAGTTAACTGCAGTTTGGTTTTGTTGAGTACTCTGGTTTAGGAAATGAGGTGAAAGAGCCTCCGATCAAATTTGAAACAGTAGGCCTTGTTCTGAAGCACGTGCAATATAGACTTTTACTCTTACTTTTATTTTGTTACGGGTCCGTAACAACAGTGATGTGCAGTTAGGGGAGGCAAGTGAGGCCAGGCCTCACTTGCAGAAGGAAAATATATAATAATGATAAATAATATAAATTGTGAATAACTGTTATAAAAGTTATTTTTTATCTAATTTCCTCATTTTTTTATTATATTGTATTTAAAAATCGCAGACTTTTCGCTATTTTTCATGAAAAACCTTGGTGGCGCTTGATAGCAAAACCAGTGAGGCCGCAGCGATCTTGGCCTCCCCTGGGTTTGCGCAATCCCATGTTAACTGCACTGGCTTCCATTCTGTGAATGCATCTTCCTGTCTCTAGATCATAAATCCAATTGTTCAAACAAGTATGAACTGATTTTCCACAATTTAATATATGTGGATTACGAATTGTGTTTTGGTCATCAAACTGTGTGCAAGTAACATGTTTTCGTGCACTGCTGGGCTATCATAAACGGCAAAGAACGGGTTGTAAGTGAGGCCTGCAGTTCCTTGGCCTCTAGGCAGGGGGCGCACAAGGGGCACCGCTCGTGATCCCAAAACTGTAGAGTGACAACAAGTTATGGATGTATTATTAGCGAGTTATGCTAAACAAGTAAAGCACTAAAAAGACTCTAAACATACAGCTGGAACAGGACTGATAAAGGAAGGCTTTCCTCCCTGGCAGTGATCTCCATTGAGACTGAGAGACTTTTAAAACTGAAGAAGATAAAGAAAACTTTAACCGGAAACTGACCGATATTTTTGTTCAGAAAGAGTGCCACATGGACTTCATTTATAAGTAGAGGTAAGACAGCGATAATTATTCATGTTTTGTTTTTGTAATGAAATGTGCGTAATGTGTGTTATAGTTTTTGAATGTGTTACAAATGCAGAAATCCATCATAACTCATAAACTGTTACCAATCAAATGACAAATAATTTATTATTTTTCCATCAAAGAATCAATATTTTTTCCATGTCTCTTGGTGAATTTATTTGGCTCAATCAGTCTCCTTCAGCACTTTGCAATGCGTCTTTGTATTTGTAAATCTGACTCTGATGATGCCAGTGCCTCACCAGCTATGAACCCTACCGCACGTCGCTTCGTTAAAATATGAGTTGAATTGTATGTGCGCACAGTTGTTGTTTGACTAAAACGTAAGTATGAAACTGAGTTTTGGTTGCTGTTGCTTTGCTTTTTCTCTTCAAAGTCCCATTATCAGAAGTAAAGGTAAAGTGTGTCAAATTTGATGAAGTAAAAGTGCATGGAAACTTTTATTTTTTTTGTGAGGAAATCTTGCCGGACTAAGGTGCACATACTTACTGAAAACTGCTTTGTTGAAAAGGAGCGGGTGTAGAGACTTAAACTTTGTGGTTGAGGTTTGGATCATATCACATAGTGGCTTGGCCGGTGCAAAACCTTTTGGCAGTAGGGTCTGCCTGCCTGCTATTTTGCCTGTCAGTAAGAGACTAAGCGCAGACACACTAGGCTATTTTTGGGGCTGCGGTGAGTAGCGGCAAGAAAAAAACACACACACCCACCATCACACACGAGCTGTGAGCGCCAGTAAATACGCACGCAGCACCTTTATCCCCCCAGCACAGTACCCCCCCCCCCCTCCCTCCCTTTGCTTTGGCAGAGAGTGTGAGCGAGTTCTGCTTTGCTCCACCACGCCCAAAGGGAAACACACAGAGGAAAGTTAAGTAGCCAGTAGGAGTTTCTTTGTTTCTGTGAGAAAGTTAACCCCTTGGTACCTCGGGTTGTCTTAATTTGGTTTAACTAAACTAGCGCAGAGCAAAATGGCAAACATTCCTATTGTTATTATTGGATTAAAATACCCTGAAAATGCTTCAAAAATTCTGAAAATCTCTAAAAAGTGGAACAGGGATCTAACTCGCCCTGGCCTGAAGCAGGCAGTTTTGACGCCTCTTTTTGCGAGCAACTGGAATCCATGATCCAGAATCATGGATTACAAGGCAAAGAATAACACTAAAAAGAGAAAGGAAAAGCATGAGCTTGAGCTAAAAATTCTAAACCTTTTTAAGGAGGAAGGTGAGGCTTACAGAAGCCAATTAAAATAGAAATTTATGGAAATGAAACAGCAGTCTACAAATGGCAATCTGGATGCATTAAAGCCAGTAGGACTTTATTCCTCGCTCTCTGGGACAGTAAACATCATGGGGATTTTCAGTACAAAAATAATGATAGTCTGGTCATAGATGCAATAAATCAAGGTGATACAAATGAAGAGGCTGTAAGTGAAAACGGTTCCACAGATCATAGAGAGATTATGACAAGGGCCCTCACATGTCTGTGTTACGAACGGCAGAGAGTCGCCTCACCAAAATGTAGCATCCCTTACTGCTACACAACAAAATAATGCCGCCCCAGTAAACATATATTCGTCTGCACAGAACTCAGGATTCCCCTGTAAACACGCGGTAGTTTGGTACCCCAGCATTGCAGCACTACAAAGAAAACAGCTGGGCATCTGAGAAGCTCTCTAACTTTGAGAACTATGGGAGATGAAAAAATAGTGGATTGTTATGCGGAATACACTTCACGGCCAAAGAGCGATAGTTTTTGGGTAAATCTGAATCACGAAGGGTTAGACTTGCAAAGAGAAATAAACGAACCGTGATTGAAGAGTTGGAACATGAGATAGAGGAGCATGCCACAAACTAGTGATGGTGAGATGAAGCCTCATGAGGCATTGAACCACTTGAGCCAACTGGTTCGAGAAAGGGTTCATTTCTTGGAGCTTCATGTGCACACGGAACCACCTACTGGCCAGGTGTATAATCACAGCCAGCTGTATCTTAACACGTGTGATGCATTGATTTTTTTTTGTCTATTATGGCTCTTGGGAATGACTTCACAAAAGGTGTAGTACGAATTCCCAATTTGTCTACATAAATTGTGTACACACATATGTGTATAATAAAATATTGTTTGAATGTAAATAAACAGTGGGGAAAATGCATAACTAAATATACAGTGGGGAAAATGCATAACTAAATACTGTAAAGGGCTCCTATAAAGGGAACAGGGGTACTGACAGGTCTGAGATGAAGCCCCCGATGTTACAAGTTCTTTAAAATGATCCTTAAAAGTGCGCACCTGAATTAAAGCGCGAGGCAGCAGCCCACCGAAGCGCCACTGATTCTATGAGAATCAGAGCATGAAACACAGCTAGTAACTGTCCTATTGACTTTAACTGGCACACATTGCTGCCGATGTGAGGACATTAAACGTAGTGATTCACGTTTTGAATGGTGAACGGTGATAAAAGCACCTGCTCCGAGGGAAAGGAGGGGGGAAGAGGAGCAAGCGCTGAGGCACAGAAATACGGTGCATGTAGTTAAAAAATGCAGAATTAATAAAAACAAAACTTATAAACAGACCAAGTGGTGTTTTAAATTGCATCTGGTTAGCAGAACTGTTTTATGATCCAGCGTGCAGCCATGACTGGTTCCGAATGAACTGGTCATCTGGCAAACTCTGAGCCACTTCCCGAAGCAGTCACGTGGTACAGCCGGGCAGCGAGGCTTCGGCCGTCATCGTTTTCGGCTCCTCCCCTAAATGAAGCAAGCCTCGATACGCGCTTTACGGAAACGCCCCCTCCATTACTCGACACACGCCTCGAAGCCTCGGCACATCACGTAACATCACTACCACAAACTATAATGTTTTACAGGGAAATGCCAGTGAGCTCTTAATAGCGGATTCAGCTACAGCAGAGCAAGAAGAAGTGAAAGCCCCTCCTGGCAGAAGGTCTGATTTTGATTTGAGATTCAGACCCGACATACATCCGCCTGACAGGTACACAGACAATAAACAGCTACCTATTCTTGTTAAAGGGAATGTTGCTCATTATGTTCCGTGGGTGTCGGTGGACCATGAGATATCCATGAGGGTGCCAGCAAGTGGATAAAGGTGTTTGAGGAAGAGACAGTTGGTAAAATGCTTGCAATAGGTGACATTAAAGCTGTTTTTTGCACAGTGTCTGGGAACACCTGCTATGGAAAACATCTTAAAGCAACATTACGCCTGGATGCTCCAGCAATGAGCAGATGGCTTGGGGTTCAACCTATTCCGGACAGCGCTGTGGAGAGCGCTGTGAACAGAGTATCCAACCAAGATTGATCCCAAAGCACTGAAAGGTGATCCTCTTGATGCCACAGAAAACCCAGCCACTTACATTGCAAAGCAGCTGAAGAGATGGAAACAGGAAACAGAGGAGGAAGTTGATAATAGCCCTGTGCAACTCTGTTCCAAAATACCATCATTGAAGTGATGCCTCATCCAGTGAGAAGCAGGCTCGAAGATGTGGTGGCGCCTCACAGAGAATTTCGTGATCATGTGATGCACGCAGTGGAGAAGTACAGAAGAGAAGAAATGAAGATTGCAGAACAAGATAAAAACATGCAAAGAAAACTGGCACAAATGCAGCTTGGAGAACTGCAAGGAAAAAACAAAGCCAAAACACAAGCCACAATGATTAAAGTGGTTGAAAATGCAACTCCATCTCAAGGTTTTTCAAAACCTGTACCTGATGTGACAAATCAAGCACAAAGGAGTTTTCTGGCTCCTCAACCCACCCAGCTGCAATAACCGGTGGTTAATGTCTATCCTCAATCATTTAATTCACAACCATATGGGCCTCGGGGACGACAGCAAAGAGGCCCGGCATGGACCAACAGAGGCCAGTCTGGTGCACCTGGAATAACAGGAGCATGTTGGACATGCAGTGAACTTAGACATTGTGCCGAGCAATGGCCAAGAGGCAATAATTCCTACCGAAGGCAGCCGCGTGGCAGATTCCTTCCAGGTCCATCAAGACGTCAAGTAAATCCACCAAATTTTGGTTATTAGGGGGGCCCAGAGAACCTTACAGTTGAGAACCAGTGCCCAATCATTAGCAAGGGTGCTGAAAACGAACCAATGTTAAAAATTCTAATTGAAGAAAAAGAAACACCGATGCTGGTCGATAAAGGAGCAGCTTACACGTGTGTAACTCCAAATTATGCAACTCTGATAAATTCATATCAACAGTAGGGTTCTTGGGAAAAAGACAGCTAATACAAATGACAGCTCCTGTATGAGTGGCAACTGATGAGGATGAGATAAAAATACCAATTCTTTATATCTAACCAAACACTAATTAACCTGTTGGGAAGAGATGCATTGTGTAAGATGAAATTATAAATTTGGTGTTCTCCTCAGGGTTTGTATGTTGACAAAGCAGGTCTGGATCTTCAAATGTATATGCAAACACATGAAGTCAATGTTTATTGGCTAGGAGATATTTCTGGCCCAATTGGAGATGTAGTTTCTAAATGGGGCCGGTACATTAACGCTCAAATTCCAGAAGCCAGAAAACCTTTTCTAGATTACCACTGCACCATGTTCTACAATATTTCAAAGAGTGTGGAGTTTGAAGAAAAATGGAACAGTTCTACAAAAAGCAGAACTGTAAATCTTGAAACACAATGCATTGTTATTAGAAACCAGGGCGCAGCAATAAATGTGAAACAAAATGATTTCATTTCAGAGTGGTACAATGTTCCAGAATCAGTACCACACATAATGTTGTTTGTAAATAAAAGGATTTCATGCAAAAGACCTGGGACCAATGATGAAACTTACAACCGAAGCAAAATAGGAAGAAACAGATTACCTGTTATTTTTTCAGTCATGTGATGGAACAATGATTAAGATCCTATGTGAAGCAATAATGACAGCAAAACCACAAGTTGTGACAGTGCCAGTTGATCTAAAAGATCAGTCCGTTGAAGATGGTTCCTTTGAAGATGAACCCCTGTTGCAGGACATGCTAAAAAATGTCTCCGAGCACTTATGGTCTAAACATGACACATATGTGGGCTAAGTAAAATCTGCAGAGCTGGTCTCAGTTTAAATAAAACCAAATGCGAGGTTTCCTTTTCGCCAGCAATACCAATTAAAACCAGAAGCAGAACAAGGCATTCAGAAAACCATTGACGGATTGATGCAAGCAGGAGTGCTGGTGTAAGTATAAAGTCAATCCAACACACAATTTTTCCGGTTTTGAAAGCAGATAAAACCAAATACCGTCTTGTTCATAATTTACGAGAAATAAACAAGATAATAGTAGACGCAGAATCGGATGTGCCAAACCTCTATTAAATTCAATACCATCTGAAGCGCGTTTTTTCACCGTGATTGATCTCTGTTCTGCATTTTTCAGCATTCCGTTATCGGAAGAGTCACAACATTTATTCGCAACTAGTCCATGCATTTGTTACTTCAAGGCTGGACTATTGTAATTCTTTGCTATCAGGAAGTCCACAAAATGCAGTTCAAAGCCTTCAGCTGATCCAAAATGCTGCAGCAAGAGTTCTGATGAAAATCAACAAGCGGGATCATATTTCTCCAATTTTAGCTTCCCTTCATTGGCTTCCTGTTAAATCAAGAATAGAATTTAAAATTCTTCTTCTAACGTATAAAGCCCTTAATAATCAAGCTCCATCATATGTCAGAGCTCTGATTACCCCGTATGTTCCTAACAGAGCACTTCGCTCTCAGACTGCAGGTCTGCTGGTGGTTCCTAGAGTCTCTAAAAGTAGAATGGGAGGGAAATCCTTTAGCTATCAGGCTCCTCTCCTGTTGAACCAACTTCCAGTTTTGGTCCGTGAGGCAGACACCCTGTCTACTTTTAAGACTAATCTTAAAACTTTCCTTTTTGACAAAGCTTATAACTAGAGTGGCTCATGTTACCCTGAGCTACCTCTATAGTTATACTGCTATAGGCTTAGGATAGACATCAGGGCCTATTTTTCTCACTCTACTGATTTCTACTGTTCTCCAGTCTACTGTTCTCCAGATTTGCATTGCATTACATTGAAATGACGGTTGTCATTTTAGCTTTTTGTTCTCTCTTTTTTCTTCATAGTAGGTACACCTGGTCTGACATTCTGTTATATGTGACATCATCCAGAGAAGACAGATCGCCGGCTATTACCATCCAATGTAGAACAGATTACTGGATCAATGTGTGCTTCTGTGCTTTTTTGTCTATCTTGTTGTGTCTCTGCTCTGTCTTCTGTAACTCCCAGTTGGTCGAGGCAGATGTTTTTCCTTGTCGCTAATGGGTGTTTTTCTCTTTCCACTGTCGCTTTATGCTTGCTCAGTATGAGAGATGGCTGCAAAGCCATGGACAATGCAGACGACTCTCCCTGTAGCTCTACGCTTTTCCAGGAGTGAATGCTGCTTGTCGAGTTTTTGAAGCAATCAACTGGTTCCCTTATATAGAAAATTTTTGACCTATCTGTGTAATATGATTGATTTGACTTTGTAAAGTGCCTCGAGATGACATGTTTCATGAATTGGCGCTATATAAATAAAATTTAATTGAATATATATATATATATATATATATATATATATATATATATATATATATATATATATATATATACCAAGCTCCCATACCACACAGTTGTGCTGGTATGGGAGCTTGGTGTTCTCTGGCAAGTGCCAAACGTCCTGCACATAGTTGGACTGTAAGCATAACCCCCATTGTGGACGTCGGCCCCTCATACTCCCCTTATGGAGTCTGTTTCTGATTGTTTGAGCAGACACATGCACATTTGTGGCCAGCTGGAGGTCATTTTGCAGAGCTCTGGCAATGCTCCTCTTCTTCCTCCTTGCACAAAGGCGGCGGTAGCAATCCTGCTGCAGGGTTGTTGCCCTCCCACGGTCTCCTCCACGTCTCCTGATATACTGGCCTGTCTCCTGGTAGTGCCTCTATTATTTGGACACTACGCTGACAGACACAGAAAACATTCTTGCCACAGCTTGCATTGATGTGCCATCCTGGATGAGCTGCACTACCCACTTGTGTGAGTTGTGGACTCCGTTTCATGCTATCACTAGATAGCATGAGACTTTATTTTTTGAGCAGTGCATTTTCCTTTTTTGTGCCATACAAATTTGCATAAAAATGGAACACTAAACTGTGTTTTGTTAGACCTGACCCTAATGGGAAGAGGTAAAGGGACTCTCTGCATGGGTGGGAATCTGTAATAAAATAAAATTTTAAAAAGTAGTTCTCCATTCATGTGTCGTGTGTGTCAATGGATTATGACTTTCACAGGATCTCACCATTTACTACAGTGGTCCAGAAGTTTCTTTGTTGTGTTTGTGGCTCCAAGTAATCTTATAGATGAAAGGTTCTGATTATAATTTTTTTCTTCTGACAGTTTAAAGATGTTCAGATAAACATAGGTCTTTCTCCTACCTTTTAGCGTGTATCTTCTTCATAGTGGAAGAAAGTGGAAGAACCATGGTGCTGGTATTATTGGACCTTAGTGCAGCATTCGACACAGTTGATCACCCCATTCTGTTAGAGCCCCTGGTCAACTGCATTGGTCAACATAAGTTACCATAACTATGAAGACAACACAGCTCTACTTCACCATATCACCAAGTGACTATGTACCCATTCAAGCGCTGAGTAAATAATTAGAAAAAATCAATGTATGGACGTGGCGAAAAATTTCACCAGTTGAATAAAACTGGTGTGGATTTTTCGGAGAACAAATGCAGTCGTGATGGCACAGAAGAGGAAATGTACCATTCAGCAGGCTTTGGAAGAACTTATGAGGGAGAGTCATGCTGAGATAGAGGAACCTTCTAACTTTTGCACAGATTTTGAAGAGGACAAAGACAAGCAGCAGCTGACTCTGGAACCGGTTCATGAGTAGGTCCTATGGTTACTTTTTATTTCCAGCATCTTTAACCTGCATGTCGGCTGCAATTAGTTACAGTCACGAATAACACAAATGTTTTATGTTATTTTGCTATTTTTGGAAATCTGTAGGTTATAATTGTGTTGTACCGTGTACTTAATAAAGTATATAATAAATGGACCGGAGCCAGGACATACGTTTACTGCCGTTTACTCGTAGTAGCAACTGACCAACGCGCATGCGCGCATGATACATTCTGTATCACTACATCTCCCCCTTTTAAACCAAAGCTATTTATAAAATCCAGAATTATGTCTTTTCAAGCTGATACTATTATTTTACATGCCGCTGATCTTACTTAACTCAGGTAGGGGGTACTATTGTTACATTAACTTAAGATCAAACATAACTTAAAAATAAACTGTAAACATTTTGCATCTCGTCACACATCACATTACTGTCTCTTTTTTTTTTTAGAGAACAGTACTGCAACATTCAAACTCAGAACACTCACTCACATTCACGCACACACTCACACTTAAGGAGAATTCCATGCAGAAAGACCCAGGGTAAGCGTAGGACTCGCGACCAGGACCTTCTTGCTGCAAGGCAAAAGGTTTTTAGCAGAGTACAGAAGCAGGGACAGCTTCAGAATCACAGGTGAGACAGGTTGACTGAGATATACAAAATGCATTAAAACCTGTCTCATAGTCTAATTTTACAGCAATTAAGTAAGTATGCTATATTTAAGACTCATTATATCTTGTCGGCTATGTGTTATTTAGAAAGGCACATGAATATTTATGCCAGCCAGTTCAGAGACAGCTGTGGAGTCTGAGTCACAGGTGAAAAAGACTGATAGAAATATAGGGACCTCCATTTAAACCAGGAGAGACTCAAAGCACAAACAATAGAGTTAAAATCAGCAAAAGAATGATTTAAGATATAACTTTTCATGCTTAGATCTAGGCTGTCAGAGATATTGTGGGACAAAGTCTAAATATCTGGTGATGGTAGAAGTGAATGATGTACTCTGAAGTAGGGCAGGACAATAATTCAATATATAAATTGATCGATAGACGCATATCGATGATAGAAAAAAAGGGTCAATAAAGAGTTCAATAGAATACCAGTTTTCCTTCCTTTTGCATTATACAGTCATTACATCCTCCCAACCAATCACAAATGCAAATGCAGAAGCATTCCATCACCAAGCTCCTCCTCCTTCAAAGAAAGGACTAGCATTTAGAGGACATGATTTGAAAGATGGCAACTTGATACAGTTTCTAAAATTTAAATCTGAGGGTGATGCTCAGATGGCTTTCGCAGCATCAGGACTACCCCTCTTTTCACTATTGTGAGAGAAATGGCTAAATGTATCCAGTCTTTACCTGCAGTTTTTCCAATCATTGATGGAACACAAGACATCTCAAGTACAGAGCAGGAATCTGTATTTGGTTTGTAAATCATGACCTACTACCTCAGGAAGTTTTTGTTGGGTTGTATCAGGTTCCCAGAACCACAGGTGCAGAAATTGCGAAAGCAGCCCTTGATGTACTGCAGTGACTGTTAAGTCACTGCAGTACAGTGACTGTGTCTGACCACGTATCTTCATTACGTGGTCAGACCTATGATGGCGTTGCAAACATGTCTGGAAAATATTCAGGAGTACAAGCAGAGCTGAAGAAATGTAACCATTGGGACCTGATCACTGAAATTGCTTGACAGGCCAGTCCGGTCATATGTGATGCTTTGCAATGGTTCATGAGTTAGGTACTCTAAGCAAATGTGTGAAAACAAAAAGAAGACAAAAAAATTGTTATTTGTGTGTAGCACAGCTACACACAAATGTGCACCGCTGGCAGAGCTAGCAGTCCAGCCAGCCTTATTACGCAAATCTTTTTGCAACCTAAATATGGCTCATTTCAATGCAATACAGAAGCAGAGCCAGGCGCAGAGTTTGAGCCTGGTGTGTCGCACACAGAAAACAGGTATAAGAGGAAAAAAACAGACTAATGTTAGCAGTGAAACCTGAATGCTGACTAATGGCTTTATTGTAAGATACAGCTAATCATATGAGAGAGCAGCCCTTGATGTACTGCAGTGACTCAATATACCTGGTCAGACCTATGATGGAACTGCAAACAAGTCTGGAAAATATTCAGGAGTAAAAGCAGAGCAGAAGAAAATGCACCGATTGGGACTGTTTGTTCACTGTGGAACCCACTGCCTCAACTTCATCGCCGAAGCTGCTTGCCAGGCCAATCCGGTCGTACGTGATGCTTTGCAATGGGTTCATGAGTTAAGTACTCTAAGCAAGCTGTCAGGAAAATGTAAGTCATTATTTACTGCTACTGGTTCAAGTGCAACAGGACCAAGTGTGTCTCCAAGACCATTATGTCCTACCCGATGGACAGTTCGTGGTAAAGCTATTACTGCTGTTCTAAGTCAGTATGATTCTGCTTCCATCCAATACGGAATGTACAAAGTGACAGCTGAAGACAATAGGGGTTTTCTGTACAGAAGTGAATCTGCAAGCACCTGGATCCAAGCACCTGCAGGTGTTTGTGAGTGCCTGTGCATATAAGGTTTATCCATGAGAAAAATGCTCAATGGTGGTTATGAAGAGCCAAAGACAAAACCACGGGGGGCCAGGCTCTGTGAAGCAGCCACCAGGAGCAAGCCGGCACCCGCCCAAGCACTCAGTCCCAGACACAGAGGACCACGAGCGGGCCAAGGCGCCAGCCAGCGGAAGGGAGCAAGATGTGGGTGGATGGGCTCAACACAGTAAAGAACCGAGACTGAGAGGGCACAGTACAAACCCAACCTGACATATAAACAAACAGAAAACTGCATACATATTCACTCGTTCCCATCCTAGTGCCCCACATGGAAACACTCCTACAAGAGAAAAAAAAGGGACACACACTCTCACATCCTATATTGCCAGGTCCAGGCACCAGCACCCAGGAGGGGAAACAAGCCCCCGGAGCTGGTAGGTGAACCCTAAAATCAAGGTGGGGGGGCACCACAGCCCAACCTACCCAGTCCATGCTCCGGTCCTAACCCCCCATCCCAGCCCCAGACCAGACGACCCACAGGCCCACCCACCCGGAGAAGGAGCCAACATGAACTGAACAGGCCAGGCACCTGCGCATACACTGGCCCAAACCCCAAGCGACATACTGAACCCAAACCCCCGAGGCACCGGCAGCACAGCTACCAGGCCAATAACTCACGTCCACCAGCACAGAACCCCCTAAGAGCATTGCAAGTGGCCGCTGGAGGCCGCCCTGAGGCCCCCATGCCCCGCCCAGGTGGGAACCACAGACCCTGGGTTGGACCCACCAGACACCCCACTCCGGGCAACCCCCAGGCACCCCCTGAATTAGTCATGAGGATGTGCCCTACAGGACACATTCAACAGCTCCCCATCCCCACTAAGTGATTGAGCATATCAAAGGAGCCCAGAGAAATCGATCTGATGCCGATGTAGATGCTGTCTCAACACTAATATGATCCAACAAAAGATCTCTATACTGATTGATACTCAGAATTTTTTTGCTTTTGTAGTTCATGTGGATAATTTTCTTTGCGATACATAAGACAGTGAAAGTAATGCAAACTGTTTTTCCCCCCCAAAGTGCTTTCATCTAAGTTACCAGGCAAGGAAACTGTTCGGGAAGGTGAAATTTTACAACTCATGCTTTTTGACAAGTCCTTACATATCTGAACCCAGAACATCTGAACAGGTGTACATAACCATAGTGTGTGAATATATACTCAACAAAAAAATAAACGCAACACTTTTGGTTTTGCTCCCATTTTTTATGAAATGAACTCCAAGATCTAAAACTTTTTCCACATACTCAATATCACCATTTCCCTCAAATATTGTTCACAAAGCAGTCTAAATCTGACAGTGAGCACTTCTCCTTTGCTGAGATAATCCATCCGACCTTACAGGCGTGCCATATCAAGATGCTGACTAGACACCATGATTAGTGCACAGGTGTGCCTTAGACTGCCCACAATAAAAGGCCACTCTGAAAGGTGCAGTTTTATCACATAGCACAATGCCACAAATGTCAAAAGATTTGAGGGAGAGTGCAATTGGTATGCTGGCAGTAGGAATGTCAACTAGAGCGGTTGCTCGTGTATTGAATGTCAATTTCTCTACCATAAGCTAACTCCAAAGGCGTTTCAGAGAATTTGGCAGTACATCTAACCAGCCTCACAACCACAGACCACGTGTAACCACACCAGCCCAGGGCCTCCACATCAAGCATGTTCACCTCCAAGATCGTCTGAGACCAGCCACTCAGACAGCTGCTGAAACAATCAGTTTTCATAACAAAAGAATTTCTGCACAAACAAACCGTCTAAGGGCAGCTGATCTGCATGCTTGTTGTTCTCATAGGGGTCTCCACCTGACTCCAGTTTGTCGTCGTAACCAACTTGAGTTGGCAAATGCTCACATTCGCTGGCATCTGGCACGTTGGAGAGGTGTTCTCTTCACGGATGAATCCCGGTTTACACTGTTCAGGGCAGATGGCAGACAGCGTTTGTGTTGTCGTGTGGGTGAGCGTTTTTTTATGTCAATGTTGTGGATGGAGTGGCCCGTGTTGGCGGTGGGGTTATGGTATGGGCAGGCGTCTGTTATGGATGAAGAACACAGGTGCATTTTGGTGATGGAATTTTGAATGCACAGAGATACTGTGACGAGATCTGGAGGCTCATTGTTGTGCCATACATCCAAGAACACCACCTCATGTTGCAGCAGGATAATGCACGGCCCCATGTTGCAAGGATCTGTACACAATTCTTAGAAGCTGAAAACGTCCCAGTTCTTGCATGGCCGGCAAACTCACTGGACATGTCCCCCATTGAGCATGTTTGGGATGCTCTGGATCGGCGTATACGACAGTGTGTACCAGTTCCTGCCAATATCCAGCAACTTCACACAGCAATTTAAGAGTAGTGGACCAACATACCACAGGCCACAATTGACAACCTGATCAACTCTATGCGAAGGAGATGTGTTGCACAATTTAGACAGTATTGTTGGGGGGTTTAGATCCAGGAACACTGATATATTTATTAGAATTTGTAAACCACCTTTAATATGCTTACATTTATTTTTAATTATAGATTTAATATGTTGATATTCTTAAAATGTATCTTTATTAATACCATATTGTATATTTAATCTGTCAAATGTGATAAACTCAGTTCCTTCAAAAAGCATGCATGCCGCTTTATATTTGAGCTAATAAACGGGAAAAACAGAAATCTTGATATTTTCAAGATTTGACATATTTTCTGTTATGTGTATAGCCAGGGGTCATCTAAAGGATTAAGTTTTATCCATTTTGAGATATATTGAGGCCTATTTGTTAAGAAGAAGGGATGGATGTTAGGCAGATCTAGTCCTCTTCTATCTTTAGTCTTCTGCAGCGTCTTTAGGCTGATATGGGGGGTTATCTTTCCAAAGAAATTTAGAGATGGAGGAGTCTATAGATTTAAACCAGTCAAATGATGATTTATTGGAGATCATTGAGAATAAGTAATTAATTTTAGGTAAAACCATCATTTTAATTGAAGCAACCCTACCCATAAGTGAAATTGGCAGCGAATTTCCATCTGCCAAGATCCTCTTTTATCTTCTTTAAAAGAGGGATGTGGTTAAGTTTTGGTAAATCAATTTAGACGACACAGTAATACCCAAATATATAATACTCCCAGACTGCAGCTATAAATGTAGGGGGTTCTGTAAAGAGCAATTCTTGGCCATACTGTAGATTTTGACCAATTTATAGAGTAATCTGAGACTTTTGAGAGGGATTCTAGTATTGTAATTACTTGAGGGATAGAGGTGTTTGAGTGCTGGAGATAGAGTAATACATCATCTGCATAAAGATAAATGTTATGCTCTATTTTCATGCATTTTGTACCTTTAACAACATTAGTTTGTCTAATTGTTGCTGCTGGGGGTTCAATAAAAATAAACAGTGAGGGGGGAAAGTGGGCATCCTTGCCTAGTGCCCCTCTGGAGACAAAAGCTGGGGAATGTTTGTTTATTTGTCCTGACACATGCTGTTGGGAAGCTGTCAGGATTCTCTGTGCTGCTCTACTCTAACTCTATTCCTCAGGTGTGTCTGGTTGGCTGAGGAGGCGTGGCCCACACCTGCAGCTCGTTGCAGGCGGCTTCCTCTGGCTTCTTAAGCAGAGCGCTGACAGATGGAAGACGCCAGAGCCTTAACCAGTCGTGGTACGACGTGGCCTCTGTCCCTACGCTCGGACACCAGCTTGTGAGTTTTGCTCTTCGCTTTTTTGACTAATTTTTGGATCTCTGTTTGCCTCAGATTTTTGTGCTTGGATGCACTCACCCGTCTTGACGTCTCGTTCCGAAGAAACAGACCAGCAGAACCGCCTGCTCAGATTTTGCTCTGGCGCTCCCCTCATACTTCCTGGATGTTACCCAGCGAGGCCTGAGTTCCCCTCTCCCGGTTCCTGCTGGTTCTGCATTCACTCTGGTCAATCCATCTGTCAACCGTTGCCGACGAGGTTCGCTCAGGATCCCTCGCCAGTTACATCAGCCGTCCTCAGCCACCAGCCGCCTACTCCAGCTGAGTAGAATCATAGAGTATTCCCGACGCTACTTCTTCCCGGTTAGGTCCGCCCGGCTAAATGGTAAGCAGCGCACTTCTAGCAATTCCCCTGGTTCAACTTTCAGAGTTTCTGACTCCCTCTTTCTTACAGACTCGCCAGCCTTGACGTTCTGACCCAGCCGACTCACCCGTAGTTCCGTCCATAAGATCTGCCTGTTTCCTAAAATAAACATCTTAAAACTGTGCTTTGCCTCCCGATCGTATCTGCATGTGGGCTCGTCACCTGAAAACCATGACAGAAGAAGGCTCTGGCCACCAAAGTCCAGCGGATACGTTCGGGCGGCAGTTAGCCGCACAGCAAGAGCAGATGCAGTCGCTAGGTTTAGCCGTCAATTCAACACAGGAACAGCTTCATAGATTAGCCGCTCAGTTTAGCCAGCTCATGGACACAGTTACTTCCGCGATGACGTCGCCTGTCACTCAAAACATTAGCACCCCGCCTCCCGCCGCTCCGAGTACTGATAATCAGCGTTGGGCTCCGCCACTTGAGGGCGCGTCACCTAGTCCGGAGAAATTCTCTGGTGACCATGGGAGTTGCGGAGGTTTCCTTTTTCAGTGTAAACTGGTGTTTAACCGATCCCCCCAGACTTTCGCCTCAGATGAGGTTAAGATATCTTATGTATTACGACTCCTAACAGGTAAGGCACTTAGTTGGGCTGAGGCTCGATTCCCTGATTGTCAGTCATTCGGGGTTACTTTTCAGGAATTCGTTACCGAGTTTAAAACTATTTTTTCGCCCGAGTTAGATTCGGCTCACCAGTCTCGTCATCTCCTCTCGTTAAGACAGCGCGGTCGACGCGTATCTGACTTCTCAGTGGAGTTTCGTACGGTTGCCGCAGCGGCGGATTGGCAACCAAGACCGTTAAAGGCAGTATTTTTTCAGGCTCTTGATGAATCCCTTAAGGATGAACTAGCCCGGGTGGAGGAACCCGAGAATTTTGAGGATTTTGTGGCGCTAGCTATCCGGTTGGATACCCGGCTACGTAGTCGGAGCCGAGTTAGACCGAACCAAGTCATGCGATCATCCACCTCTTCCACGCTCACCCATAGGGAACCGCGGTCCGCTCCATCACCTCCCGAACCCATGCAGTTGGGCCAGGTTGGTTTAACCAATAAGGAGCGTCAACAGCGCTTCGCGGGCAACTTATGTCTATACTGTGGAGGGGAAGGTCATTTCCTTAAGGATTGTCCGGTTCGGCCAAAAGATCCAGTCCACCGTTCGTAACGGGGAGAACGGTGGACGTTAGTAGTTCTAGCCCCCGAGTAGTCACTAAGGCGCCATCTCTTTCTCGCTTACATTTACCAGTGACGTTAATGTTTGATCAAGATACTTTCGATGTCTCGGCTCTAGTTGATTCCGGTTCGGACTTCAACCTAATTGACCAAACCGTAGTGGATCAGCTTCGTGTGCCGGTCGAACCTTTACCCGAGCCTCTCCGGGTGTCGTCCTTGGATGGGCAGAGTTTAACCTTAATCACCCATCGCACTCGACCTCTAGTAGTGATAGTTTCGGGTAACCACCGGGAACAACTTTCGTTTTTCGTGTTCCCTGTAAAGCGTTCACCCGTTGTTTTGGGTTTAGCCTGGTTAAGTGTCCACAGCCCGCAGTTTAACTGGGCCGAGTCCCGATTAGAATCTTGGTCTCCAGCTTGTCATTCTCGTTGCTTACAGTCCGCTCGCCCTGTATCTGTTACCCCTTCCCCTGAGACAGAATCTGGGGACGTTATTGACCTATCGCTAGTTCCGGAAGAATACCACGATCTTCAGAGGGTATTCAGTAAGACTCAGGCTTGTTCACTTCCCCCACATCGCCCTTACGATTGCGCTATTGACCTATTGCCTGGGGCTCCACTACCGGTGAGTCGGCTCTACAACATCTCCAGGTCAGAACGTCAAGCGCTCGAGAAGTATATAGGGGAATCTCTAGCTACGGGGTTAATCCGTCCTTCATCCTCCCCATTGGGCGCCGGCTTTTTTTTCGTTGGTAAGAAGGATGGAACCCTTCGACCCTGTATCGATTATCGAGGGCTTAACCAAATAACCGTTAAGAATAAGTACCCGCTCCCTCTATTATCCTCAGCCCTCGAACCAGTCCAGAATGCTAAGATCTTCACTAAACTTGATCTGCGCAACGCTTATCATTTGGTTCGGGTGAGACAGGGGGATGAGTGGAAAACGGCCTTTAAGACCCCGCTAGGTCACTTTGAATACTTAGTCATGCCTTTTGGTTTGTGCAATGCTCCGGCAGTTTTTCAAGCATTAGTGAACGATGTCCTTCGGGATTTTCTGAATGTTTTTGTTTTCGTCTATCTTGACGATATCCTGATTTACTCTCGTGACCTAGAACAACATAAACAACACGTCCGTCTTGTTCTCCAGCGATTATTAGAGAATCGCTTATTTGTTAAGGCCGAGAAGTGTGATTTTCACCAGTCTTCTGTTTCCTTTCTTGGTCTGATTTTAGAGGGCGGACAGGTGAAGTCTGATCCGGAAAAGATAAGGGCAGTGGTGGAATGGCCTGTTCCTGAGTCGCGCAAACAGCTCCAACGCTTTCTTGGTTTCGCTAACTTCTATCGGCGCTTTATCAGGAACTATAGTCAGGTAGCATCTCCTTTACATGCTCTCACTTCCCCCAAGGTACCTTATGTCTGGAGTCCAGAGGCCGAGGAGGCTTTCAGTAAACTTAAGGCCCGTTTTTCCCAGGCTCCCATACTAGTTCACCCCGACCCAGCCAAACAGTTTATCTTAGAGATCGATGCCTCTAATACCGGGGTGGGAGCGGTTTTGTCCCAACAGTCGGAGGTTGACTGTAAGTTGCACCCTTGTGCGTTCTTCTCCCGTCGTTTATCACCGGCAGAGCAGAACTATGATGTAGGTGATCGTGAGCTACTAGCTATTAAACTAGCGTTGGAGGAGTGGCGGCACTGGTTAGAGGGATCCGAGCAGCCCATCATAATATGGACAGATCACAAGAACCTCTCCTATCTGCAGTCAGCCCGTCGACTCAACTCTAGACAGGCCCGTTGGTCTTTGTTTTTCTCTCGATTCAACCTCACCATCACCTACAGACCCGGCTCCAGAAATGTCAAGCCTGATGCACTGTCCCGTCTGTTTACATCTTCTGAACAAGAGAGGGAGCCGGAACCGATTCTTCCTCCCACTTGTACTGTTGGAGCGCTGCATTGGGATCTGGAGGACAGAATCAGACAGGCCCAACTCTTAGACCCGGACCCAGGTACAGGGCCACCTGGGCTTAAGTACGTTCCCCAGTCTGTTCGTCCTGAGGTTCTACGTTGGAGTCATGACACGAAGTTTTCCGCCCATCCGGGCATTTATAGAACCCAGTCCCAGGTCTCCCGGCGGTTCTGGTGGCCTTCATGGACTAAGGATGTTAGAGAATATGTTCTCGCCTGTCCCGTTTGCGCCCAGAATAAGTCTTCTACGCAGCCACCTTCCGGTTTGTTAAATCCACTTCCCATCCCCAGACGTCCATGGTCCCACATAGCGATTGATTTCGTTACCGGTCTCCCCTTGTCCCAAGGTATGTCAACTATCTTGACGGTAGTTGATCGGTTTTCTAAGTCCTGTCATCTTATTCCCATCCGCAAATTACCCAACGCCCTCCAGACAGCCCAGCTTCTTATCAAACATGTGTTCAAACTTCACGGCATCCCTGTTGACATCCTCTCTGACCGGGGTCCTCAGTTTATCTCCCAGGTCTGGCGGCACTTTTGCTCTGCTCTGGGTGCCCGTTATACACTCACCTCTGGATATCATCCTCAGACTAATGGCCAAACGGAACGCATGAACCAGCAATTAGAAACTACTCTCCGCTGCCTGACGTCATCTTCACCCTCTGACTGGAACAAGTTTTTGCCCTGGGTGGAGTATGCCCTCAACTCACACATCACCTCAGCTACTGGACGTTCACCTTTTGAGGTTGCTTTAGGATATCAGCCTCCACTGCTACCTACAGATGAACTCAGGATTCCCTTGACCCCCGTAAACGACTACATTGCTCGCTGCCAGGACATCTGGAGAACAACTATCACTGCCCTCACTCGCACCGCGGAGCGGAGCAAGAGGTTTGCCGACCAGCACCGCCGACCAGCTCCTCAGTATCGCCCCGGTCAGAAGGTTTGGTTATCCTCCAGAGACGTTTTGTCCAACCCATCCGCTAAGAAGCTTGCTCCCCGGTTCACTGGTCCCTATGAGATAGAGACGGTGATTAACCCGAGCACCGTCCGTTTACGTCTGCCCCCTCACTCCCGAGTACACCCTACTTTTCATGTGTCCCAGATCAAGCCCGTTTTGGACAGCAACTTGTGCCCTCCTTCCGGACCCCCTCCACCCTCCCAGGACAGTCAGAACCCTCGGGTTCTCAGGGTTGTGGATGCCCGTCGGCGAGGTAGGGGTCACCAATACCTCGTCGACTGGGAGGGTTGTAGCTCTGAGGAGCGCTCGTGGGTTTCCGCAGCTACTATATTGAATAAGGACTTGATTTCAGATTTTTGGGCTACTCAGCCCAGCACCTCTTCGTCTGGGCCGCCAGGAGGCGGCCGTTGAGGGGGGGGTAGTGTCAGGATTCTCTGTGCTGCTCTACTCTAACTCTATTCCTCAGGTGTGTCTGGTTGGCTGAGGAGGCGTGGCCCACACCTGCAGCTCGTTGCAGGCGGCTTCCTCTGGCTTCTTAAGCAGAGCGCTGACAGATGGAAGACGCCAGAGCCTTAACCAGTCGTGGTACGACGTGGCCTCTGTCCCTACGCTCGGACACCAGCTTGTGAGTTTTGCTCTTCGCTTTTTTGACTAATTTTTGGATCTCTGTTTGCCTCAGATTTTTGTGCTTGGATGCACTCACCCGTCTTGACGTCTCGTTCCGAAGAAACAGACCAGCAGAACCGCCTGCTCAGATTTTGCTCTGGCGCTCCCCTCATACTTCCTGGATGTTACCCAGCGAGGCCTGAGTTCCCCTCTCCCGGTTCCTGCTGGTTCTGCATTCACTCTGGTCAATCCATCTGTCAACCGTTGCCGACGAGGTTCGCTCAGGATCCCTCGCCAGTTACATCAGCCGTCCTCAGCCACCAGCCGCCTACTCCAGCTGAGTAGAATCATAGAGTATTCCCGACGCTACTTCTTCCCGGTTAGGTCCGCCCGGCTAAATGGTAAGCAGCGCACTTCTAGCAATTCCCCTGGTTCAACTTTCAGAGTTTCTGACTCCCTCTTTCTTACAGACTCGCCAGCCTTGACGTTCTGACCCAGCCGACTCACCCGTAGTTCCGTCCATAAGATCTGCCTGTTTCCTAAAATAAACATCTTAAAACTGTGCTTTGCCTCCCGATCGTATCTGCATGTGGGCTCGTCACCTGAAAACCATGACAGAAGATGTATAAAATTTTTAACCAATTTATAAAAATAGTTCCAAAACCAAATTTAGGTAGAGTGCCAAATAAAAATTTCCAATTAACTCTATCAAATGCTTTTTATTTATCTAAAGACAATATATTGGATTAAATATTTTTACTATAGGAATAATTAGTTTTTTTGCATATATGTCACACTTAAGTTTTTCAGAACTTTAAACTAAATAAAATTTTAGTCGATGACAAAACAAGTAAACACAAAACTCAGTTTTCAAATTAAGGTTTTTATTATTAAGAGAAGAAAACATTCCAAACCTACTTAGCCCTGTGGGGCTAAGCAAAAACATAACTGTGTTCATCAAACCTGAGTTCACCTTCTCTAGCCACACCCAGGACTGATTACTGCCACATTTGTTCTCAACGTTCCTCAAAAATCAGACATTATGCCAAGAGCTAAACAAGTTCAGGAATAAATGAGAAAGTTATTTTGATTTTTCAGTCTGGAAAGGGTTACAAAGCTATTTTTTAAAGCTTTGGGACTCCAATGAACTCCAATGAGAGCCATTATTCACAAATGGTGAAAACTTGGAACAGTGGGGAACCTCCCCAGTAGTGGCCAGCTGACTAAAATTACTCCAGAAGCGCAGCAACGACTGATCCAGTAGGTCTCAGAAGACCCTGCAACAACATCCAAAGAACTGCAGGCCTCAATTTCCACAAGTAATTGCAAGATTGGCCTGCATGGTAGAGCTCCAAGATGAAAATCACTGCTGAGCAAAAAGAACATTAAGGCTTATCTCAGTTTTCCAGGAGACATCTTAAACATCCCCAAGACTTTTGGGAAATTATTCTGTGAACTGAGGATACAAAAGCAGAACTTTTCAGAAGGTTTGTTTCCCGTTACACTTGGAGTTAAAATAACATTACATTTCAGAAAAAGAACATCATAGCAGCAGTAAAATATGGTGGTGGTAATGTGATAGTCTGAACCAGGCCAGCTGACAGCTTTGCCAGGGCCCGGGACAACACAGTCTTTTTGGGGCCCCCCTCCACACCTGCTGCCACCAGACACACACACACACACACACACACACACACACACACACACACACACACACACACACACGCACACGCACACGCACACACACACACACACACACACCAAAACAAAGTCAACTTAACTGTATACTTCATGCCCTGGAAATATCTGTATTTTATACTGGATATTTTCAACCCATCTATTGAATTTAGTGCACTGGTTGATCTTTCTTCATAAGAGAACAGCAAGCACTGCAGCCAAAATATGGCCTTTTTTGACCTGATGTATATTAGCCAGTCCTTAAGCTTGATGTTTTATGAAACTGTTTACCTTTCGGGTTTTGTGATTATTATTTTATTATTACAATTAAATAATAATAATAATAATAATAATAATAATAATGTTCATAGTGTTTTTTTCCTAATCCACCTCTTATATCTTTCAATATTTATGTAATTGTGTCTGTGTTGCGTGCACCTGCCTGTTGCTTTAATCCTATAAATTTCCCAGTCGTGGGATAAATAAATCATTAGCTAATGTTACCTTATCTTAAATAACACTTTTTAATAGGATATATGTACTGGGTTCTTTCAAGGTCTTAATTACATTTTCTGTGTGGGCTCCAGTAACATATGATAGATAATATCTACTTTGAAAGTTAACATGAACTGCTGCTGAAAATGACCACTCTTATCTACCTGGATGTTCTCTGGAGGACTGAAACGTCTCAGTCAGTGACGTCAGTCTGTGGGTCTGTCGGGGCAATGAGAGAAGTTTCGTCTCCTCTCTCTGTTTCTGTGGCTCGATGTTTTCTTGCTCATGGTTTTTCATGTGCTTATATAAAATTGTTGTGTTTCCACTGAATTTAACCGGCTTTTTACAAAACATACAACTTGATTTCATTTGCGGTATTGAAATAAAGCCAACCGGCGCTTCTTTCCCTCTTCAAGTTGTTCCGCTGCTGTGGTGTCTCTTTCTGTCCGAGTCTCTGAGCAGCAGCGCGGTTGTTTGTGTGTTGAGTTTGTGTGAGAGCTTAGTGTGCGGGCCAGGCTGAGCCTGCGTGCTGATTGGCTGGCGCCGCTGAGCCATGTATGAGAGGGGAGGGGGAGCAGCAGAGTGCCGTGACGACTGGGAGACTGGTGAAGCTGCCGCAGTCACGCGCGCGCTGACTGACACTCGGGGCCCAAAACTGACTGACCATTTGTCAGTGTCAGTTTTGGGCCCCCCCTCTGTCCTGGGCCCGGGACAACTGACCCGTTTGTCCAACCCCCCACCCCTCTGTCGGCGGGCGTGGTCTGAACTGTTTTGCTGCTGCAGGACCTAAAAGACCTGCTGTGATCAATGGAACTATGAATTTTATGGTCTACTAAGAAATCCTGAAAGAAAAGGCCCAGCCATGTGTTTGTGATCTCAAGCAGAAACCAACTTGGGTTCTGCAGCAGAGCAATGCTCCAAAACACACCAGCAAGTCCACCTCTGAATGTCTGAAGAAAAACAAAATAAGGACTTTGGAGTGGCCTAGTTAAAGTCCTAACCTGAATCTTATTGTGTAGTGTCTGCACAGGAGGCGACATGCATGGCATTTTTTCACATAAGGCCATGTATGTTTGGATTTTTTGTCCCTTAATAATAAAACCCTTTATTTGTAAAAAGTATTCTGTATTTAAATGTGTTTTCTTTGACTAATTTTTTACATTGTTTGATGTTCTAAAAGGTTTGAGTGTCACACACACATGCACAACAATAGCCCCTTTTCCATTGATAGCCTCAGGATTTAAAGTACCAGGCTTTGGATTATTAAGTAAAAGCTTGGGGCTTTTGGTTTTTCATGTTTCCATCTGATAGGGGCCATTTTAGAAAACAACCCAATGATGAACGGGACAATGTAATGAAAAACTGCAGTACCACTCTGGTACAGCGGGTGGAGGCAAGAAGCCAGCGGTCAAGTTGTATGCATATCTTGCCACTCAAACTGTCTACCACTCATCTGGACTCCAGAGGAACAGGCAGATAACCCACAACTGATGGCGTTACATCTCCTTAACTATGTATACTGCACGGACTGCGGAACCGGTAGGGCCGGTAGGGCCAATTGGGTCGTGTCTGGGCATCCCAGGTCCTGTTGGAAGCAAAGGCCCAATAGGAAAGCATGTGAAATCCAAAATGGAAAAGAAAAGTGACAGATGGCTGAAAGTCACTTGAAAATTTTAAAATGTCAAGAGGAAGTGACTGTGCGAATTTCAGATTGCTACATTGACCACAGCAACTGCAGTGAGCGTCGAAAGTTGCCATTCTATCTCAATGGAACCTCTCCCTCTGGCCCTCAGAGTTCCGTCATCATGGAAACTCACTGACACACCTGCAGCGGGCAATTCTACAGAAGTGCAGACACTTTGTGTCAGAGACTGCCTATTAGATTATAATGGAGAACTTTGCCTCGAACAACGCTTCATATCTCCTGATCCGTATATGGTAGAGACGTAATTTTTTCTGCGTTTAGTTCGTAACGGATAGGGGAAGAAGAGAAGCTATCGTTTTTTTGCTGGAAAAAGTTTAATAAAGGCGTAAAAAATTATGATCTAAAGGAGATTTTTATGGAATTTCAGAAATCCTCTAAAAATGGTCCCGAACAAATCACTGTAACTCAAAAAGTATAAGAGATATCAAAATAATTCTTTCACTGTGAGTATCAGCAGGCTTTTGAGGACCATGAAGCTCATTTTTATGTTTGTACAAAAATCGGTGTAGACACAGCGACGATGTAAAAAAGTGGTTGATATGGGAAAATGCAGCTCCAAAGCGTTTTTAGGATTTTGCACATTTTCTACTCCCAAACAAATTGTTCCTGCGGACAAACCGTAACAGTTATCAACAAAATTCCTTTTTTGTGAATGCCAGAAGGGTTGGGACATTCATGTGTGAAAGTCTCATGTCTGTATATAAAACGGTTTAGGAGTAGCGATGATGCGAAAACATGTGATGTTTTGGATTTTTAGACGTCATTTTTCAAAACCGCTCCATAGGAAATGAATGGGGGAGGTTTCGGGTTTGTGTCGGTCTGAGGTGATTTGCGAAAAATCTATAAATGCCACAGCAATGAGGGTTACATTTTCCGAATCCTGACAAAAGTACCTACGTTCTGATGTATAATTTGTCTACATAGAGTGAAAATTGAGCGAGTAAGGTCAAGTTGTTCGGAGTTTTGAAATCTTTAAAAAAGCTAGAGTGGGCCACTCTGGCGGATGGAGAATTCCGTCATTGACTTTCATTGTAAACGATGATTTTGCTGATTTTTGGACATGAGATTTGAGGAGTAACTGTGAAGAGACGATAAAAGATATCCACATCTCGTTTTCACTTCTGAGTAGTTCACAGATTTATCTACAAACTGGAAGTTAAACGGTGTTCATAGGTGAAAGCATGATGACACCGTACAGCATTGAAAATGGTAATTTGAAAGCTTTTTTGGGGCTTTCTTTCTACCCGACTCCATTCATTCCTATGGGTTTTTTGGGGGTGTTTTTTCGCAAATTTTGTTGCCATGGTAACTCGAAACCCCAATAAAAGTAGTAACACACCATTCCCGACCGAGCCACAGGTTTTGATATCTATATTGTGGGGGTGCACGCTACGGTTCGGGCCGCATTAACGCACGAATAAACTGGAATATTAATAGTTAGAAAAATTTCTGAAGAAATTTAGCAAGGCGCCTTCCTCTTGGTGCGTACCATACCGTCAAAAATACTAACAGGAAGTAACACTGCAAATTTCAGGTTCCTACGGTCTTCACAGCCCTCGCAGCGGCCGTTGAAAGGTGCCATTTTAAGTCAATGGACCTCCTAGGAGCCTCTTGCTAGCAGCGTTGTCATGGAGACTCACTGACAGCTGCGGCCCTCTCTGTCTGTAAAGGCAGAAAAACTCTGGCTAAGCAGCAGTTGGTAGGACCTTCCTAAAGCTATTTCCGGTTAGCAACATGCTAACAGTTAGCCGCTAGCATGGCTGTGTTCAGTATCACCGGGTGATGTTACTCTGTTAGTTTGGTTGAAATCCTGTACTGAGAAGTGCCTAAAAAGGGAGAAAATCCTAAAATTCACAAAATCTGTCAAGCAGGAGTTTGTACAAGCTTCTTATAGCTACTTCCGGTTAGAAACATGCTAACCGTTAGCCGCTAGCATGGTTGTGTTCAGTATCACCAGGTGATTGTACTCTGTCAGTTTGGTCCAAATCCTGTGCTGGGATGTGCCTCAAACAGGGAGAAAATACGTCGTTTATAACGTTGTCATGGTAACTCAAAATGGCGGGTGGTACAAAAACATACTTCATGTGATCAGCACACATGTTTTGATATACACAATGTGGGGATTATAATACAAAACTCCAAGTCTTCCACACCGGGAATCAATCCCACGACCTCTTGCATGCAAAGCCTTCACTTTCCATCTGAGCTACACTGTAGCGCCATACATGGGCATGCATTATTGGGACCATAAGGGGTTTGGTCCCCCATTGAAAAGCATTGGATGTTTGACACCTCATAGCTTTGAGATGCTTTATGCGACGTAGCCCAAATTTCTTGTGGAGCTTTCTCTCTAAAGTAAGAACAGACTCTGTGAAGCAGAAGTTGGTGAGACCTTCCTAGAGCTACTTCCGGTTAGCAACATGCTAACAGTTAGCTGCTAACAAGGTTGTGTTCAGTATCACCGGGTGATTGTACTCTGTCAGATTGGTCCAAATCCTGTACTGGGAAGTGCCTCAAATAGGGGTGCCAATACTTAATGTCACCAGACATGACCAAAGTTCATGTGTCAGATTGGCCTCCTTTAGCAACTCAGCTTCACCACATCTGGGCCCAGAACTCAACATTTGACCAAAATGATGTGTAGCACCATTTCCCACAGGTGGGTGGTGCTGTATTGGCCAATTGGGTCGTGTTTGGTTTACATGCCAGGTCCTGTTGGAAGCAAAGGCCCAATAGGAAAGCATGTGAAATCAAAAATGGGACAGAAAAATGACACATGGCTGAAAGTCACATAAAAATTTTAAAATGTTAAGAGGGAGTGACTGTGCGAATTTCAAATTCCTACATTAATCACAGCCGCTACAGCGGGCGTCGAAAGTTGCCTTTGTATCCCAATGGAGCTTCTCCCTCTGGCCCTCAGAGTTCCGTCGTCATGGAAACTCGCTGACACAGCTGCAGCGGGCCAGTCTACTCAAGTGCAGAGACTTTGTGTCAGAGGCTGCTATTGGATTATAATGGAGAACTTTGCCTCAAACAACACTCCATACCTCCTGATCCATAAATGGTAGAGACGTAATTTTTTCTGTGATTAATTCATAACGCATAGGGGAAGAAGACCAGCTATAGTTTTTTGCTGGAAAAAGTTTAATAAAGGCGTAAAAAATTATGATCTAAAGGAGATTTTTATGGAATTTCAGAAATCCTCTAAAAATGGTCCCGAACAAATCACTGTAACTCAAAAAGTATAAGAGATATCAAAATAATTCTTTCACTGTGAGTATCAGCAGGCTTTTGAGGACCATGAAGCTCATTTTTATTTTGTACAAAAATCGGTGTAGACACAGCGACGATGTAAAAACACAGCGACGATGTAAAAAAGTGGTTGATATGGGAAAATGCAGCTCCAAAGCGTTTTTAGGATTTTGCACATTTTCTACTCCCAAACAAATTGTTCCTGCGGACAAACCGTAACAGTTATCAACAAAATTCCTTTTTTGTGAATGCCAGAAGGGTTGGGACATTCATGTGTGAAAGTCTCATGTCTGTATATAAAACGGTTTAGGAGTAGCGACGATGCGAAAACATGTGATGTTTTGGATTTTTAGACGTCATTTTTCAAAACCGCTCCATAGGAAATGAATGGGGGAGGTTTCGGGTTTGTGTCGGTCTGAGGTGATTTGCGAAAAATCTATAAATGCCACAGCAATGAGGGTTACATTTTCCGAATCCTGACAAAAGTACCTACGTTTTGATGTATAATTTGTCTACATAGAGTGAAAATTGAGCGAGTAAGGTCAAGTCGTTCGGAGTTTTGAAATCTTTAAAAAAGCTAGAGTGGGCCACTCTGGCGGATGGAGAATTCCGTCATTGACTTTCATTGTAAACGATGATTTTGCTGATTTTTTGACATGAGATTTGAGGAGTAACTGTGAAGAGACGATAAAAGATATCCACATCTCGTTTTCACTTCTGAGTAGTTCACAGATTTATCTACAAACTGGAAGTTAAACGGTGTTCATAGGTGAAAGCATGATGACACCGTACAGCATTGAAAATGGTAATTTGAAAGCTTTTTTGGGGCTTTCTTTCTACCCGACTCCATTCATTCCTATGGGTTTTTTGGGGGTGTTTTTTCGCAAATTTTGTTGCCATGGTAACTCGAAACCCCAATAAAAGTAGTAGCACACCATTCCCGACCGAGCCACAGGTTTTGATATCTATATTGTGGGGGTGCACGCTACGGTTCGGGCCGCATTAACGCACGAAGAAACTGGAATATTAATAGTTAGAAAAATTTCTGAAGAAATTTAGCAAGGCGCCTTCCTCTTGGTGCGTACCATACCGTCAAAAATACTAACAGGAAGTAACACTGCAAATTTCAGGTTCCTACGGTCTTCACAGCTCTCGCAGCGGCCGTTGAAAGGTGCCATGTTAAGTCAATGGACCTCCTAGGAGCCTCTTGCTAGCAGCGTTGTCATGGAGACTCACTGACAGCTGCGGCCCTCTCTGTCTGTAAAGGCAGAAAAACTCTGGCTAAGCAGCAGTTGGTAGGACCTTCCTAAAGCTATTTCCGGTTAGCAACATGCTAACGGTTAGCCGCTAGCATGGCTGTGTTCAGTATCACCGGGTGATGTTACTCTGTTAGTTTGGTTGAAATCCTGTACTGAGAAGTGCCTAAAAAGGGAGAAAATCCTAAAATTCACCAAATCTGTCAAGCAGGAGTTTGTACAAGCTTCTTATAACTACTTCCGGTTAGAAACATGCTAACCGTTAGCCGCTAGCATGGTTGTGTTCAGTATCACCAGGTGATTGTACTCTGTCAGTTTGGTCCAAATCCTGTGCTGGGATGTGCCTCAAATAGGGAGAAAATACGTCGTTTATAACGTTGTCATGGTAACTCAAAATGGCGGGTGGTACAAAAACATACTTCATGTGATCAGCACACATGTTTTGATATACACAATGTGGGGATTATAATACAAAACTCCAAGTCTTCCACACCGGGAATCAATCCCACGACCTCTTGCATGCAAAGCCTTCACTTTCCATCTGAGCTACACTGTAGCGCCATACATGGGCATGCATTATTGGGACCATAAGGGGTTTGGTCCCCCATTGAAAAGCATTGGATGTTTGACACCTCATAGCTTTGAGATGCTTTATGCGACGTAGCCCAAATTTCTTGTGGAGCTTTCTCTCTAAAGTAAGAACAGACTCTGTGAAGCAGAAGTTGGTGAGACCTTCCTAGAGCTACTTCCGGTTAGCAACATGCTAACAGTTAGCTGCTAACAAGGTTGTGTTCAGTATCACCGGGTGATTGTACTCTGTCAGATTGGTCCAAATCCTGTACTGGGAAGTGCCTCAAATAGGGGTGCCAATACTTAATGTCACCAGACATGACCAAAGTTCATGGGTCAGATTGGCCTCGTTTAGCAACTCAGCTTCACCACATCTGGGCCCAGAACTCAACATTTGACCAAAATGATGTGTAGCACCATTTCCCACAGGTGGGTGGTGCTGTATTGGCCAATTGGGTCGTGTTTGGTTTACATGCCAGGTCCTGTTGGAAGCAAAGGCCCAATAGGAAAGCATGTGAAATCAAAAATGGGACAGAAAAATGACACATGGCTGAAAGTCACATAAAAATTTTAAAATGTTAAGAGGGAGTGACTGTGCGAATTTCAAATTCCTACATTAATCACAGCCGCTGCAGCGGGCGTCGAAAGTTGCCTTTGTATCCCAATGGAGCTTCTCCCTCTGGCCCTCAGAGTTCCGTCGTCATGGAAACTCGCTGACACAGCTGCAGCGGGCCAGTCTACTCAAGTGCAGAGACTTTGTGTCAGAGGCTGCTATTGTATTATAATGGAGAACTTTGCCTCAAACAACACTCCATACCTCCTGATCCATAAATGGTAGAGACGTAATTTTTTCTGCGATTAATTCATAACGCATAGGGGATGAAGACCAGCTATAGTTTTTTGCTGGAAAAAGTTTAATAAAGGCATAAAAAATTATGATCTAAAGGAGATTTTTATGGAATTTCAGAAATCCTCTAAAAACGTTCCGGAACAAATCGCTGTAACTCAAAAAGTATAAGAGATATCAAAATAATTCTTTCACCTTGAGTATCAGCAGGCTTTTGAGGACTATGGCGCTCATTTTTATGTTTGTACAAGAATCGGTGTAGGCACAGCAACGATGTAAAAAAGTGGTTGATGTGGGAAAATGCAGCTCCAAAGCTTTTTTAGGATTTTGCACATTCGCTACTCCCGAACAAATTGTTCCTGCGGAAAAACCGTAACAGTTATCCACAAAATTCCTTTTTTGTGAGTGCCAGAAGGGTTGGGACATTCATGTGTGAAAGTCTCATGCCTGTACATAAAACGGTTTAGGAGTAGGAACGATGCGAAAACATGTGATGTTTTGGATTTTCTGACGTCATTTTTCAAAACCGCTCCATAGGAAATGAATGGGGGAAGTTTCGGGTTTGTGTTGCTCTGAGGCAGGGGATATGAGGCAGGGGATCAGGTGAGCAGAGTTTGGACTGATTAGTGGTGACAGCAGGTGGAACTAATTAGGTGACTGTTGGATGGGAGGAGTGGACGTGTTGAAGTGGAGTAATCTTCCAAAACGTCCAAAACTCATGACAGTAAGCTTCTAGGGAAGGCACCAACTATGCAAGCCTGATAATCCTTTATCACCAAGAGAGCTTACCATACCTGAAGTAAGAAGCCAAAGCTGGTTTATTAAAAGCAAGTAGCATCTGATGCAAATAAAGTCACTCTTTTCTAGCACCTGACGTCAATGCTTTTCTAGTTTGGGGCCCTTTTTATGAAATCAGCTTCAAGACAGGTCTTTAGACTTCAGAATTCTAAATATTCATGTTAACATTGACCATTTAATACAGTTAAAAACTTTATCAGCCAACAAAAATGTGAATGTTATCTAATCCTTTGAGAATCCTGTTTTAAGTAATTAGGTTTTATGTTTGATTGTAAATGTCTTGTTTGTTAATAACTGATAATATTATCGTTTTTTTTATAATTGCAACATAAATTATAATGAATGTGCCCTATGGATTCAATCCATCCCTTAGGGTGAAGTGGAGTGTCATGGTGCAGCCTTGCCTGCTGCACCATGGACATTTCATGGCACTCTCCACCTTCCATACAGCTCCTGATTCCATGCTCAGTAATCATCTACACCTGTCAGCCTCTAATCAAGCCAGAACTCATCTCACCTGTCATCCTCTCTATTTAAGCTGCCTGCATTCAGTCCTTCCTTGTCGGTTCGTTCTGTTGGTTTCTGTTTACTCTTGTGGATTTTGCTCTTTGCTGCTCGCCTCATCTTGTTCTCATCCAGCCTGAGTTCTCCGCCTGTCTACTGCGACTCTGGTCCTGCTCTCACTCCAGTCATGCAAGTATTCATCCAGTCGTGCTGTTGATCAAGTTCCGGTTCTCAAGTCTCCATGCTGCTGATGCTGCTGTGCTGCTGGTCCAGCTGTCTTCATGCTCCGGCTCTGTCCTGCTCGCCAGCTCCAGCCATTTACAGCTCCAGCCTGGTCTGAATTCTGGTCATCTTCCTCCACAATTCATCATCTTCAATAAACTCTCTTTTTAAAATGTACTCTGTGTGTGGTTACGTTCGGGTTCATCTAAAAACATGATAGAACGAACCGACCATTTGAACCCGAAACCCACACAGAGTTTCACTGCAGGAACCGGCAAAATGGATCCTGCTCTGTTCCCGGACAGCAGCGCAGCGGAGCACATTCTCCAGGAGAACGCGGGCCTCCTCATGGAACAGGTTCGAGGTTGTCTGGATATGATCGCCACGCTCAGTCCACCTTCGAGGCGGGTGAGTGCAGTGGCTCAGGTGCGGAACATGCTGAAGAGTAAAACAGAACTCTTACCATATTTCGAATTCTCGGGGGTGTACGAAGAGCTCGACTGGAATCAACGGGCTGCAGTCGCCCAGCTCTTCAGCAGGCCACTTCCACCCAGACCTCCGCCCTCCAGCCTGTCCATCTCGGCAGCTGTTTTTGGCGCTGCTGATTCGGCCTCCTCCACGTCAGCGGCCCCTGATGCACCTGTTGCTGAAGCTGCTGCTGAGTCTGCCGCTGTTCCAGCCTCTGTCCCTCTCGCTGTTGAGGCTCCTGCTGCTGCTGTCTCTGCCGCAGCTCCTGCTGCCTCATCACCACCCGGTCCCTCCCGGCGCAGACGCCGGGTCCGCCGGCACATGACCTCACCGGAAGCCCGGCCAGATGCTGCTGTTGCAGCCGCACCAGCTTAAGTTAACGTCACCTCTCTTCCCCTGGTGAGTCAGTCCGACAGCATTGCGACTGTCCCAGCAAGCCAGAGCAGAAACCATCTTGTTCCTCCTCAGCTCGGTCACCACCTCCACGGCACTCAGCTTGCTCCCCGGGTGAAGTCTTCAGCCGCCGCTCGGAGGTCCACGCCTCGTCCAGCCAAAGCGCCCCAGATCCATGAGACCCAGCTGTGGGACTTCTTTTACGGGGATAGGGATGACCTGCTTCCCTATCGGGCCACACCAACATCAGAGGCTGAGGTCTCCATAACCCCGCCACCAGCTCATCAGAAAGCCCAGTACCTGCTCAGCCCGCAGCCAAAGCCTCTCAACCTGCTCAGCCTGCAGCCAAAGCCTCAGAACCTGCTCAGCCTGCAGCCAAAGCCTCTGCACCTGTTCAGCCTGCAGCCAAAGCCTTTGCACCTGCTCAGCCTGCAGCCAAAGCCTTTGCACCTGCTCAGCCTGCAGCCAAAGCCTTTGCACCTTCTCAGCCTGCAGCCAAAGCCTTTGCACCTGCACAGCCTTAGTTGTTGCCCAGACGGCCACAGTAAGCCCTGGTCCTGCTTCGCTGGCTGCATCAGAGGAGCCTGGTACAGAGCATCTGGTTGATGCCAGTACGGCGTCCGACGTGGGGACCCAGGAGGGTCCGTCGCCTGTCTGCGACGAGGAGACCCAGGAGAGTCCACCGCCTACATGTGACCCAGTAACCCAGGAGGGCTCACCGCTTACCATCAACACGGGGACCCAGGAGGGTCCGCCGGCCGCCGTCGACGCAGAGACCCAGGAAGGTCCGCCGGCCGCCGTCGACGCAGAGACCCAGGAGGGTCTGCCGCCTACCATTGACGCAGAGACCCAGGAGGGTTCGCAGTTTCCTGAAGCCTGTAGCTAGGCGTTTCCTGAAGCCTGTAGCCAGGCGTTTCCTGAAGCCTGTAGCCAGGCGTTTCCTGAAGCCTGTAGCCAGGCGTTTCCTGAAGCCTGTAGCCAGGCGTTTCCTGAAGCCTGTAGCCAGGCGCCTCTTGTATCCTGTAGCCCGGCGCCTCTTGTATCCTGTAGCCCGGCGCCTCTTGTAGCCTGTAGCCCAGGGCTTCCGGTAGCCGGTAGCCAGGATTCTCCTGAACCCTGTAGTCTGAGACCTTCTCCAGTGTCCTGTAGCCCGGTGTCGCCTGTCTCCTGTAGGCCGGTGTTTTCTGAAAACCACAAACAGGCGTTTCCTGAAACCCCTAGCCCAGGGTCTCCTGAACCGCGCAGCCCTGTGGTCTCCGTAGCCTGTAGCCCTGTGGTCTCCGTAGCCTGTAGCCCTGTGGTCTCCGTAGCCTGTAGCCCTGTGACCTCCGTAGCCTGTAGCCCTGTGACCTCCGTAGCCTGTAGCCCTGTGACCTCCGTAGCCTTTAGTCCTGCGACCTCCGTAGCCTCTAGTCCTGCGACCTCCGTAGCCTCTAGTCCTGCGACCTCCGTAGCATGTAGTCCTGTGACCTCCGAAGCCGGTAGTCCTGTGTCCTGTGGCTTGACGCCACCCTTAGTCAGTAACCCAGTGTTTTCCAGGGTCCTCTTCCGCCGCTGGCCACAACAGACCATGTCACTACGTCGGGGTCGCCCTCCGCCACGCCCGCATTCAGCCCTGCCACGTCGGGGTCGTCCTCCGCGACACCCCTTTCGGGCTTGCCGGCTCCGCCGTCGGGGTCGCCCACCTCGGCGCCCAAGTCTAGTTCTGCGTCGTCGGGGTTGCCCACCTCAACGCTCACGTCTGACTCTGCGTCGACGGGATCGCCGACCACGATGCCCACATCTGGCTCTACCACGGCGGGGCCGCCCTCCTCGAGGTTTCGATCGGGCGATGTTGCTCTGCCGCCTGCCACGTCCTGGCCGTCCTCCACGACCACTCTATGTGGCATAGCTGCTGCCGGTCTCCTAGCAGCCGTCACTGCCTGTGCCCATAAGGCCCCAGTGCTCTCTAGTTACATTTGTTCTAGTTCTGCCTTAGTTCTTGAGTTGTTTAGCACCCCTTAGTTTTTGTTTTGCACGCCTTTATTTTTGAGTTATTTTTCACTCCTTAGTTTTTGAGTTACGTAGCATCCCTTAGTTTCTGAGTTATTCAGCGGTTCTTAGTTTTCCTAGCATTCTTTAGTTTTTGAGTTCTTAGTGTTAGTTTATGTTGGGTGTTACCATAGTGCTTGCTAGTGCTCCTATGTTATGTTAGATTACCTTTGTTTCCCTGGCGTGTTTGGACGCCCTCTGTTCCCTGGCATTTTGGATTTTCTGTTTCTTGGTATTTGATAAATCTGTTTCCCTGGTGTCATAGAGATTCCTGTTTCCATACGTGCTGGTGTTTTTTCTTACGCTCCAGCGTTTTCCCCCTGGCGTTTTCCTTTGCCCTCTAGTTCCCCCGGTGTTTCCTAGGTTTTTTACTGCCAGTGTAGTTTAGACACTTTCTTGTTTGCCTACGTTTTCTTCTTTATTTTGGTTTGCTCTGGTTGGGAAGTTTCGGTTCTAGCCCTCCATCCAGTACCTCCCTCCGCCCACCCTGGGTGGGTCATTTTTTTTTTTTTATTGGATTCTTTTTGGGCCGTCTGGAAGCCGGCCTTAAGGGGGGGGGGGGTGATGTCATGGTGCAGCCTTGCCTGCTGCACCATGACATGGCACTCTCCACCTTCCATACAGCTCCTGATTCCATGCTCAGTAATCATCTACACCTGTCAGCCTCTAATCAAGCCAGAACTCATCTCACCTGTCATCCTCTCTATTTAAGCTACCTGCATTCAGTCCTTCCTCGTCGGTTTGTTCTGTTTGTTTCTGTTTACTCTTGTGGATTTTGCTCTTTGCTGCTCGCCTCATCTTGTTCTCATCCAGCCTGAGTTCTCCGCCTGTCTGCTGCGACTCTGGTCCTGCTCTCACTCCAGTCATGCAAGTATTCATCCAGTCGTGCTGTTGATCAAGTTCCGGTTCTCAAGTCTCCATGCTGCTGTGCTGCTGGTCCAGCTGTCTTCATGCTCCGGCTCCGTCCTGCTCGCCAGCTCCAGCCATTTACAGCTCCAGCCTGGTCTGAACTCTGGTCATCTTCCTCCACAATTCATCATCTTCAATAAACTCTCTTTTTAAACTGTACTCTGTGTGTGGTTACGTTCGGGTTCATCTAAAAACATGATATGGGGTGTCACTGTGGCGTGCCTGGGGAGGATCCTGGGGCCAAGAGTCTTGCACAGGCACCCACAGTGACAGTCTGTGGGATTCAAACCTACTTTCGGGCCATGTAGCAAGTGGCCTGTACTAACCACTAACCCATCATTCCCCCTAATATGAAAACCATATTAAGTTTTCATATTAGGGGAAATTCATATAGGCCATCATATTCATTTATTATTTAATTGAACAAATAAAGTAAAAAACGTTTACTTTCCAAGTTGAATGTTAATATTGTGATTCTGCCAAATCCATATATTTTTACAATATGTTTATCTCTTTACTTTCATGAAGTATTCAATTAAGATAATTTACCTTTCAGAGTCAGATATATTAGACAGGTAGTTTAATAAGACTAATATTATTTCTAACACATACTGATGCTACCACCCCACTTTGTGTAAGCTTCAATGAGACATTGATCAACAATTCCACTTTTATGTTCTTTACAACTGCATTTATTGATAATGGCAGTAATTACATTAGATGATTGCTTCAATTAATGGTCACAGGGTGTACCTCTTTTGCTGCCCTTTTATATTATCTGTGTGACTTGTTATCCATACTCAAGAGACATTGGAGGTTGAGAGAATACCTGGAAGTGAAAAATCTGTATCGTTTTCCAGCAGGCAGTGAAGTCTCTACACAATTTGCATGCAATGCCTTGGACAGGTATTTTTACATAGTAAAAAACAACTTTAGAAGAGAAAGTGGTGTAACATAATGAAGGACATACCTGGCATTGGAAGGTGTATTTGGGTTAAAGAATTGGTAGGACACTTGAGTGGCATACCAGGATACAGACACAAGAGTGCACAGACCTGTAAAGGAAAAAAGTAAGAGGTTTATCTCCCTGCTTTAACTAGAGGTGCTACAACAAAACACAAGTGGAAGACCATAAACCTGTGTTTTAGTCATCTTCCCCTCAGGGATGAGTTTAATTGATATCTGAGGTCGGCAGCCAAAATGACCACTTCCTGTTTACAACAAGGATCTTGACTGCTTAGCAGAATCCCAGTTTCAGGCTGGAAATATGTGAGACCACTTGCACGTTACAGAAACTACAATAGTATTCCTTTTGGAGTTTATATAAAAAATATTTTAGAGCCACACCTGCAAGCAGGAAGAGAGCCCCTCCAGTGACAGCAATGCGGGTCTTGGTGGATGGATTATTATCTCCCACCTTGGTGCACTTCATTCCTACCACACTGACGATGATGGCAATAAAGCCAAACAGCACTGACACCACCATAAGAGCTCGGCATGTTTGGATGTGGACTAGATAAAGGAGAGAAAAAATTAGTGGGAAATATAGAACAGAGCAGGAGTTGGTGTGCAGGTTGTAGCATATGGGTAGCAAAAGATACAAATGGATTTAGAGATAAAAATAAAGGGTGGATATTTTTTGAAAAAAGTTAACTGTTAATTACTTTACTCGGGGAAAACACCCAAAGGACTGCTGGATATTAAAGTGATATTTACTAGTGCTGTCAGTTAAACGCGTTATTAACGGCGTTAACGCAAACCCATTTTAACGCCGACAATTTTTTTTGTCGCCGTTAACGCGCGTCGCGTCAAAACACACACACCGTTCCCTAATGTTTTTCCCCCGCCGCGCTCTCCGTACTGTGTTTCTTTTACCCTCGGCGCTTTCCGTAGTTTCAAGAGTGCTAGAAAACTGTAGCAAAACACACCCGCCCCGAAGGGTTTCTTTTACCCTCGGACACATGCGACTTTGGGCTTCTTTTTTCTAAAAGCGCTTCTAAATTTCATGAGTCACGGGTTGCGTTTTTTTTTTTTGGCACGTTTCTGAAAGTGAAATCGCTTATTTGGGCTCTAAAATAAGTGACGAAACAGCGGTTATTATGAGACCTGCCTGCACTGCCCACACTTTGTATCCAGCTGAACTATCCCTCCGCCATAGGAGCCGACGGTAGTAAAGGCAGACAGAGCAACTCTGCCCGTATTTTCTGCAGTTTACGGTGCAATAACCGGTGATAACTGCTGAAAGTAGATTACATGGTGCAGATCACCATTTTATCAGACATTGGTTCTGAAGATGAGCTTTTACACGTTGATAACATTGCAGAAACCCAACCCATAAACCGTACTTTAATGCTTATTAATTTGTTTTCTCTGTATTTGACAAACTAAGGCTGAATCACGTTGCCAAACGAAGGACCTGGAGTTACTAAATAGTTGCTAAACTGTTTAGTAACTCTCATTCAGGGTACTAAGCTCCTGGCCAGTTGCAAGCAAAGTGTAAGACTGGAATGACCTGAAAATTTAAAACCTTTTTCCAGGCTTAAACTGTATAAATATGGATATAAACAGCAAGCAAAAATATTGTTGTTGGTGTGAAAGCTCAGAATTAGATGTGTGAGAGAGAGAGAGAGTGAAGAAATGAACAAAACTTATGACTTTATTGAAATGTACAATTTTTATTAATTTATATGTTTATGCATAATACCATGTCTAGCTTTGTTTAAGAGGCAAAAAAAATATATATATATCGGCATGAAAACAGGTATTTATTTACACATTTGTTTACACATGGTGTAAACATCAGGGCGTCATGATTAGTCATTTAGCCATTATAGTCCAGAGTTTAACATTTGGCACCAGGATGTTTTCATTCCAATTCTGAAAAGTGCTTGAAAAATAACATAAAAATATGTTTTGTACAAGCATGTATTTTATTAGTGTGATTTATTGCAAAATTGCACATTAAAATGCCCAAACAGGCTATTACACTTTCAGAAATAAAAGGATAAAATATGTGATTAATTGCGATTAATCTCGAGTTAACTATCGACATTATGCGATTAATCGCGATTAAAAAATTGTAATCGTTTGACAGCACTAATATTTACACTACAGATGCCACAAAGCACTGATCAGAGACTGCATGCATTTATGATGGCTCTTTCGTCCACCACCGTTCCACTTTTACCTGTATAGTCATTTCTAGTTATTTGCACCTTTGGGCAAATAACTAGGGTCCCAACATTAGCTAAGTTGTGGGAGTCTAAATGGTCCACCAAATCATCATTCCAGTGTGGCTTTGCTGTTTGAAAATTGTAATACATTGCCCACAGTGGCCTCAACTCACATAACTTGGTGGGAAGAACAAAACTGCACACAGCACCACCCCCCCCCCCCCCCCCCCATCGCCCCCACACACGCGCACACACACACGTATGTACAGAGTGCACAATGTCTGTATATATGGAATGGCCGTAGGTGGGATATGCACAGATGAAGCACTTTCTTTGGCACTGGACATCTGTAGGAGGTCCTGTTTTACATGCTTCACACAGAGAAATTAGTGTGGCTTTATAACAAAGCTAGACTGTTTTCATTCACACATTACTGCCTCCATTGATGCTGTGGACATATTGTGTGGCAACCACAGTCACTGAAACAAAAAGCAAGTCAAAAGGTCTTTGAACACAATGTTACAATAGAAAGAAGAGAATCAACATGCATATAAATGTCTGCATTTTTATGTCTGTATATTAGCACCACAGCTCCTTTTGTTGGATAATTTAAAGACTTTGAACACTCTTTCTCATCTTCTCTTTATACATCAAGTATAAAGCTATTATATATATATATATATATATATATATATATATATATATATATATATATATATATATATACTGTGTATATATATATATATATATATATATATATATATATATATATATATATATATATATATATACAGTATATATATACATAGTCGGTGACAGGCGCTTTGGGTTGAAGGGAAAGAACAAAGGGGCAGACTAGGTGGCAGCAGACTCATGGTAAGCCTTTCTGTCTGAAGCCAAGACTGGTACTGCCAGCCACAAACATTTTGTGAGCCTGCTGGTGCTAGCATGTGTGTGAGGGCACACACAGTGTGATATCTCATTGTGAGGTCAATTGGGATTTTTTTGGAACATAATATCCAAATCGATAAGAACAATTGGTACAAGAAATGAACCCCACTTGATCATGCCTCAGTGGGGAGATTCAGCTTTACCAACAGTAAAGTGAACCAAAGTGAGGCAAATGGAAATGCATATGCACACACACAATATAAAGATAAAAAATTAGAATAAGAGACTCCACCAAAAGGACACATTTAAATGTAATAAAAAACTGCACTGTTCCTATTTATTAAAAATGGCATGGCAATAGTATGCAACCAAGTAGAGTAAAATTTCACAAAATAGGCAAAATGTGAATGTCTATTCATGCATAAAAACACTAAGTGTATTTAAAAAGAATGGAATAACTGCAAATACTTGAACTGTTGGAAGCAGTGATGGTTATAAGTTTTAACAGATACTGTTTTAACAGTATTACTGTGCAATTAAACAGCTCTATCCTTTTTCCAAGCAAAAATCCTCTCAGACTCATTACACTTATTTTATTGAGCCAGGATTAAATTGCACTTAACTAATTTTTCCTTTGGTTAAAATTATTTTGATTGTAAAAAGCATTTTCAGCCTGATCTTATAGGGACCCTATGAAGCCATCAATGAAATAACTTAACACTAATACCTCTCTCATCTCTCTTACAAATCACTTTAAGGCAGGACTAACACATATTTTCCGTATTTCTGTGGACACACAAGGCATGAGCCAAAGAAGGAGGCAGTCACAGCCTTGTAACAGTTAACTTATGTAAGGGAAAGCTGGATTCACTGCTCAATGTGATGTTGCAACGACAGTTGGCTCATGTGATGAACTGGTTAGTTAATTTGAAGAAAAAGCACTCTCTGGACACCACTGTAAAGTGTGTCACACATAATCTATGGCAATTAACACACATTGGATGGGTTTTGGTGAAGTGCTCTGACACAGAACAGATCATTGGACTTCTGCCAAGGGTTCTTCAGAAGCTATAGCTTTTGAAGTTAGAATAAAACTGAGAAGGCATCATGAACCTCTGATGTGTTCATTCCTTTCTACAGTTCGTGCATAGCTCCACTCCAATCCTCCTTTGGTTATGTGAAGCCTGCTTAAAGACAATGCTTTCATACACTGTCCTTTGACAATACTAGGTATTCCGCTATCAGAAAAATATTTTCTGTCTCGAAGAAAAAGCAAGCTCTATAAATGATTTGAGTACAATTTCTTTAAAATTCAGGTCAATACTTAATATTATATGCATGAAATAGGCTGCCTTTTCAGCACAACCTTCCTGGTTTCATTAAGAAGCTCAGAAACCAAGCATTACTTTCCACTATGTTTGTTTGACAGTTCAAGCAGACAAAGTACAGTCTGGTGAACATATGCCCATTGTCACATGCTGCTCCTGCTGTGAACGCATCCAGAGAAGAAGAGATATCATGCTGCTCTGACTCTAAGACCAAAAAAAAAAAAGAAAACACACCTTCTGAGGCTTCTCTAGGGCTCTGAGATTCTGTTCAAGCCAATAAAGAATGCACCTGTGTGGAGTGTGAATGCTTGTTCTTTAATTAAGAGTAACACAAAGATGACTGTCAGGAAATATTTAATTTGCTGCTTGCCTTTGGTCAGTGGGTGTGAAAACAGAGAACTTAAACAATACACGTGTGTAGAGAAAATGGAACACATTCTGGGAATATCTTCAGTGTTTGCCTCAACAGTGCCCCTTTCTTCTCATAATAGTAGCTGTTTATGCACACGGACAATACACTGTTCTTATTGGTACAATGCTCCAAAGGGGGTAGAAGATCGGTTTGGGTGCTCTATTACCTATATCTCCATGAAAAATTATTTGATACAAGGATTTGCAAACACACCAAAATGTTTGCAATTTTGAAAGAGCCTCATTAAGTCAAGCTCAATTACAAAAAAAAAATGTTTGTGTTAGAGAATACCTTCTAACTGAGCTATGTCTCAGCTCTCCCACATCCAAATTATTTAATTAGAATCTGTAACAAATTATTAAAGCAGAAAGAAGATAGAGCTCCTCATATAATCCATAATTAGGACTCTTTGAATCTTACTTATATTTAAAACTAACTTATCTCTAAACCGAACATTCCTTAGCCTTTACCACTCTTACTTAATTAAAGATGCAGATTCTTTTGTTAGATTTACAGCTTGGGTACTGTGCCAGGTCAATCACAAAGGGGGGTGTAAGGGATTTGTACATCAACCGCATTTCTAATGGAGTTTATGAGAAAATAATACAGCAGTTGATATGCAATCATTAAAACCATATAAACATAGGGCATCTAAAAGTTAAAACAACTTGAATGATTTTGAGATTCCACTTGTGACTTGATAGAAGTTGAGCAAGAAAGAATTAGTTCAACTACAATTCATTTCAAATATCTGGGAAGTTATTCTATTAAAATTACTACACAGTTACTCTTAGTATTTAGCTTTATTTATTGCTTTCAAATAACAGTATAATCATAACACATAAACAATAAACTCTTGTAAATAAAAAAATTAAGTTATAAAAGATAGAGTTGGCACATAACATATGCTAGAATAAATCAGTGTATTTCTTGGGGGTTTACCAAGCCAAATTTAAACAATATACTCACTGTCCAGCGAGAGCATGGAGTCAAAGATCTTGCACTGCACCTGTCCTGTACTCTGGGAGGCACAGCTCATCCAAAGCCCCTCATACAGACCTACAGCTGTGATGATGGCCTCACCAGCATAGGACGACTGCTTCCACTGGGGCAGTGCAGTGGTGGAGATGATGCCGATCCAGCCGCCTAATGCCAGAAAGTACCCCAACAACTGGAGACCTGAGTTGGCCATCCTCACTCTAAAAATATGTTTTACTATGTTATTTGCCTCTCTCTCTCTACTTGACCTGCTTATTTAGCCTGCCCCAGTAAAAGTCCTCTTCTCTTTGAACAGTCTTTGTTTTGTCAATGCTACTTATTTCCCCTTTTTCTCACTTTCTTGTCCTTCTAAGCATTCCCTTCTGTTTGCTTTAATTGACATTTGAATTGTTCTCCACTTTATGTCTATGTTACACTTTCTTGGTCTGTACCCAAACCCTGTTTTCTTTTGCCTGTCAGCCAGAAAGATAGATAAAAGTTTCCTCCTTGAGATCTGTCCTATCCAGTTCTTTGGGTACCTTCCAGGGATGAGTCAAAACAGAATAGTTTGTGCTGGTCAGTCGTCATTAGGCTTGTTGAGCAAAATTGCTGAGCTGCCCCGTTGTTTGCATGGCTTTCCTCTATTCCTTCTCTTTATTCCTCTTGCTTGTGTGAGCTCCCTCCAAAAAAGTTCTTTCAATTGCCCCAAGATCAAGTGGCTGGTGGCTAAGTGAGTAGGGGCCGAAGCTAGAAAAAAGCAAAAAATAAGAACTTGTTGAAACAACAGGCTAAACATGAAGGGATGGGTAAAAGAGTTGACGAATGAAGGAATTCTGGCATGCTTTAGGAACGCCCATGGGAGGGATGAGGGATGGGCCAACTGAGGGGAGTAAAGACTGTTCAAAGAGAGAAACAAAGAGAAAGTAAGAACTGCTAGTCAGGCAGAAACACTACAGGTACAGGAAGAATTACACATTTTTTGCCATGCTTTTCCTACCCAAGTGATTAGATAAATCTGCCTGAAAAAACTCTAGAATACTGTTAAATCCGTTATTGTTGAAATGAATCCCTCAATCTGGATTGGAAGCAAAGAGGGGATGTAGTTGAAATGCAATAATGCACGTAAATCAGCACGAAAACAATGGAGCTGCTGAAAAGAACATGTCCTATTCAGACAGGCACCCAGAAAAGTAAGGTCCACCGAAGCATACCAACCCCCATCTCCATGGAAACCTAGATGAGTCAAGAGCGGGAATCACATGGGAGCAGATGAGAGTTCACAAATTTACACTCTTGTGGGTTGGGAACACAGTCAAACTCCTGCCTGTGCGTACGTACGTGCGTGCGTGCGTGCGTGCGTGTGTGCGTGCGTGCGTATGGAGAGGGAAAGGGGAGCAACAAGTCTCTTTCCCACAGCTGCTTAGCCTGTCAGCTCTGCTTCAACTCAGCTCATTGAATTAGCTTAAATTAACTCCTGACTACCACACTAATTCCATTCTCCCAATTAGACTGTCCACACAGCCATTCTCAGAGACATAGTCATGTCTTTGCTTCTGCAATGGACATGTCTCACCCCTACTTGTAATATTATTTTCTACAAATCCAGCTTGTCTACTTCACAGCCACCATGATGTTATCTAAATTCCCACAGATTTAAACTCAGTGGTGCAAGAAGAATTTTTAGGTACTTTACATAAAAAACATCCACCTTCATATGGAAAAGTTTTGGTTTTTCTGGGTTTTTTTGTGTGTTTGCACATAAAATTTCAGTCTTGAACTTTAATTCAGCTTTCACACAATCAGCACACGTAAACATGCATGTAACATTAACTTTTCCAGCACCAGGCACATCTATGAAATACCTCACTGCACACACTTTTTCTGTGTATGTGTTACAGAATGTCTGTGTTAAATCATGGACTATTTGAGTAAGTTGTGATAGGGGAAAGGAGGTTAGCTGAGCCTGAGATGTGAGAAGAGATGAAAGAGAAGAAATAAAGTGTCCAGTTCCATGAGTTGTGGGTCAAATTTTAGATGCATAGGAGGGGGAGTGAGGTTCATCCCATTTTGAATCATAACAACACACTAACAATGATAGTTGACTGGCAGCACAGTAAAGTAAAACAGTTCCTACCTAGTGTTTGCACTACTTTGGAAGTTTTGGTTTTAAGGAGCATATGTCCCACCTTTTGTCCTACCACTGATAGATTTCAACTTAAAAATGTGAAGAGTTGAAATATCGAAAAGTTGTGCACTTGAATACAAACTGTTATTACATAATTTTTACCTCTGTTTGAAATTTTGTTTAAGTCCTAAACTCTAGTGGTAGGACTTATTATGCAACTTTAATAAGTATCAAGATGGAGTTTATTGCCCCCCTCTAGACACCCTTGTGTTTGTTGGGCACATAAAATGTGTGTGCGGACTAGTTGGAAATAACAGGACCTAAGAGGATTTGATTTAACTGTTTTTTTGACTCAACTGAGAACTCACCAGAAAAAGGGAGGGCTCAAATGATTTATTTCACAAAATGTACTCACACCGAGTATCTGTGCCTACACTCTGAGTAATTAACCTGGCAAGACAGATTGATAATGTTTAACACTCTCCTTTCTGCACATAATCAAAGTGGGACTGCTTCCATCAAATTCATTTGGGGAAAGGAGCAAAATTCAGCAGAACCTACCGAGCTGATTGGGCATAGTAATAACTAGCCCCCGTCTATGGGGTAAGATAGCTTTCTAAATAGATTTGTACATAAAAGGATAGTTGTGTCCATATCAGTCAGAAGTTGTGCATAACAAACATTTGTAAACTCATAATAATTTAAATCACATTCATAAGATACAACATACGGTTTAAATAGTTACAACTTCAATAACTAATAAATACAAATTTCAAGTTTAAATTTGTGCTTTACTCTTTATGAACACAAACAGCAGCGGCTGCTTGAGAATACGAATTTTTTCTTTGAGAATACGAATTCACAACAGTGGTCTGATGTCACGGTTGCCAAGGCTGGTTAATGGAGCATAGAGTGCAAAGATAGGAGCCGCGCATGCGTTCTTCAGACTGACCGTCTCTGAATGCACCGCGGCTGCAGCTTCATTCCAGACAGCGCAGAGCTCACAGTGGTAAGTTAAACACTCCCTTTTCTGCTGCTGCTGTTCTTCAAAAGTATGTTTTCAGGTAGTTTGAAGCGAGAACATTATACTTTTAAGCTTCCCTATGTGGCCTGTTTACAGAGTTAGTGCGTAATTTTAATAAAAAGTCCGACGTTGAGCGTCTGTGCCAACTGGTAGGTTTTTTATGATTGACAGCCTATTTCCTACTTTTATCTTTAAAAAAACAACATTGAGGATGGTATTAAACATGTGATCACGTTGAAATTGTGACTATTTATCTGTAAATAGTTAAAATGAAAACATAATTTTTATATATTAGTAACAGTAAAGGAAGTAGAGTTAAGCTACTTTGTCTAACCTTCACAGCATTGTTCATTAAGGAAAAGTTATTTCTGTCTGTCCACCTTTACAGCGATTAATCTATAAATCATGTGCAGTTAGTTCAGTTAATTCTTTCAGTCAAATGGTAGAAATACCAGAGAAGGGAAGCCATTTGTTACATTTACTACTATACATTTGACCCTTTCTTTCTTGAGAACTATAATAATCTGCATGTTAACCACATATAGTTTTATGGTGTGAAAAGGTGCGAATTGAAAAAAACAATTATGGTAACATTTGGCATTTTTATTTACAGGAAGAAACAGAAACAAAATATGTGAGGATAAACACTTCTGTGCCAATCCTCCAAATATTTTTTAATGAAGGGGACCTGAAACGAGCCTTTAGGCTAAACAGGGCCACCATCGTCCTCCTCCTTCAGCTGCTGCCCATCCAGAAGGTCCATGGATGGCCACAGGAGATAGAGGTGCTGCTGATCCTCTACTGGCTGGCCTGTGGTGCATCCTATAGGGAAACAGCTTGCCAGTAAGATCTCTTACCTTCTTGTCCTTAAATAGAGCCAACAATGACACACAATTGATACATAGATTATATTAATTGGATAGAAGATTAAGACATATCAGCATATTACCTAAATTACAAGTTAATTTTTTATTTGGTACAGGTCTAGTGGAGGCACGCTACAACAGACACCACGCCAAGGCTGATAAACATCACTGAGCGTGTCTTTGGTGGTCTGAAGACACAGTGGCGTTCCATCTTCTTAAGGGTGCTGGAGTTCCGCCCGACGTTTGCCCAAAAAGTAATCGGCGCCTGCTGCATCCTCCACAGTATTAGTATAGCAGCAGGTGATCAGCTAGATGAGGAGGTCGACCCAGAGGAGGATGGCCATCAGGCGGCTGAAGACAGGGAGCTGCTCCAGCTGGCTGCATGTTTAAGTGAACATGACTACACCTGACCTAATGTAGATCGGTTCTAGTCATGTCCACATGCTGCTTCATTTAATTTTTTTCACCACCTGTAACAATACATAAAATAATCAGTGAATTAATTTCCATTCCAACTATTTTTAATTGTATGTTTGTAGGTGTTGTCTATTTGTATAAGATGTTAATAGAAGTTATTTATTTGTTTTAAACCACGTTAGTAACTGTTAATTTGTTGAATATGTTACACCTTCATTCTGTTCCAAAGTTGAAACATTTGTATAAAATAAATCTGTTTTTTTTTTTCATATATTGTTACTATTGTTTTCTTTCCCACTTTCTCTTCTCAATTTTTCGTGTCCTCACTCAGAGGAAACTCACTTAGGAAAAACATTTAAAGAATTTATTTATTTATAGATTTTATATTAGGGCTGGACAATATAGAAAAAAGCATATTGATAAAAAAATGCATATTGATGGATAGATAATTATCAAAAAGATTTAAAACCTGGCTCTTATAATATTGCTAAATGACTTAATTTTAATATATCACACACAAACACTCAATCCCAAATAAATTCTTATTTACCCAACATTTTTAACCATAACTGATTTTTTTAAAAGAAAAATAACTCAACTTAAGAGACCTGGGTGATGTTATTAAATACTGACAAAGAATAAACTAAAGTGACCAGCGCTGTTAGAGAAAAACTTGCGTACCAGAACTTTATATAGCGGATCAAGAGTGGCGAGTTTGAAGCCAGGTTTTTCATGTCCATCACTATGAAGCATGTTACTGCATGCGTGATGTCCTTATGCCGCCTGGACGCTTTGTCATTTTATCACAAAGAAGGAAGCCCAGTTTAGTTGCTGTACCTGCTTTGTTTTGGAAGAACTTCAAGAAGATTCCTAAGAAGATGACGCGGAGCCGCGCGGGGCTAAAACGGCTCGCGCTGCTGCGGTAGTGAGCGACTGAGCGGCTTACGTGATGAAACAAGTTGGTTGCGTTACCAGACTTTGTTTTTACCGGTTCCTTGCAAGTTTTACAAATCACTGGTTTATTTCTTTCAGACTGGCGAACTAGTAAAACCCCGTTTTGGGACCGTTTCCCCCGCTGCTCCTTGCTGCGACATATTGCCGTGCTCTGTGTTGTGGTTTGAGAGGGCGGCGCTTTGTGACGGCGTGCCTGGGTCCGCGATTACGATTGGTCGAGAGGAAGCAGTGACTGTAGCATCAACTAGGTTAAAAGGAAGAAAGGAAAACTGTGTATAACCAACTTTTATCGATCCTTTTTTCCCTTATTGTGCCACACGTCTTTCGACTGATATATATTGTTATTAAATTATCGTCCAGCCCTATTTTATATGATGCTGTCATCCTTGGGAGACATTTACAATTTATTCCAGCAATTATTGAGTTAATAAAGCAACACACGTCAGTCTGATAAACACAAAACAAATAAATCAGACTCTTTTTTTAAATTACGCACCAACTCTGTAAATTGGGAAGCTTAAAAGTATATTGTTCTCGCCTCAAACAATCTGAAAACGTACTTTTGAAGAACAACAGCAGCAGAAAATGGAGTGTTCAACTTACCACTGTGATCTCTGCGCTGTCTTCTTCTTCTTCTTCTTCTTCTTCTTCTTCTTCTCTTGTTTTTAATGGCGGTTGGAAAACAACTTATAGGTGCATTACCGCCACCTTCCAGAATGGAGCATGGATCAGACACTCTGCGCTGTCTGGAATGAAGCTGCAGCCGCGGTGCATTCTGAGACGGTCAGTCTGAAGAACGCACGCTCCTATCTTTGCACTCTATGCTCCATTAACCAGCCTTGGAAACCGTGACGTCAGACCACTGTTGTGAATTCGTATTCTCAAAGAAAAAATCTGTATTCTCAAGCAGCCGCTGCTGTTTGTGTTCATAAAGAGTAAAGCACAAATTTAAACTTGAAATTTGTATTTATTAGTTATTGAAGTTGTAACTATTTAAACCGTATGTTGTATCCTTTGAATGTGATTTAAATTATTATGAGTTTACAAATGTTTGTAATGCACAACTTCTGACTGATATGGACACAACTATCCTTTTATGTACAAATCTATTTAGAAAGCTATCTTTCCCCATACCCGTCTACCTGTTTTAGTCAAGCACGGTATAAAATAAAACTGTAAGCAGTAGGACCCATGAGAAACCACAACAAATTCCAGGTCAAGACCTCTCCTTACAGTTCTTTTAAGGAAAGAACTGGCAAAACAGATGTTGTAGCAACAGTTACTTGCACCACATCCTGCACTGCCATGTTTTTTTTTTTTTTGGTTCAGTTGTGGGCCCAGTACCTCTTGCTTTTGTCACAGCTGTATGTCCTGCCTTAAACCATAATACAGCAACGTGATTGGCCCAAACTGTTTCTAGTTCGGTTGTAAGTAGTTGAAGCGCAAACGGTACAAGATGGATTCTTGTGTGTTTGTGAATGCACAAATACTGCGAGAATTGAACATGCAGCCAAGGTTACTGACAATATAAACTGAAGTGGAGTCCCAACACAGATGCTCTTTATAGGAAGGTCAAAGCGGATTATCTGCTAAGGTCTTTTGGAGTGCAAGGGGTACTTCTGAAGTGCAAGAACCATGAGCCATCTTTTATGTTTGGTTTGCTGGAGCAGGATCTTATCTGTAGCTGAGAGGAAGTGTCTTGATAAACTCATTACGAGGGCCGGCCCTGTCCTGGGCATTCCGGCTGATAAGGGGGGACAAATGGGTCAGCTGTCCCGGACCCAGGAAAGAGGAGGGCCAGAACTGGGGCTCGGATCATTTGATTATAGGCAGGTAAAATTTTCAAAACGTTATCTATGTGAAAAATGTTTAATATTTGAAGTAACAAAACATTTAAATCCATCTATATATATATATATATATATATATATATATATATATATATATATATATATATATATATATATATAGTTTGATTCGGGGGTATTATGAAAGGAATGCCTTTTTCTATTTGTTTTGCAAGAGCTTTACTGATTCAATTTTCAATTCAATTCAATTTTATTTATATAGAGCCAATTAATAAAACATGTCATCTCAAGGCACTTTACAAAGTCAAATTCAACCAGATTATACAGATTGGGTCAGATTATACAGACTGGTCAAAAATTTCCCATATAAAGGAACCCAGTTGATTGCATCAAAGTCCCAACAAGTAGCATTCACTCCTGGAGAAGCGTAGAGCCACAGGGAGCGTCGTCTGCATTGTCCATGGCTTTGCAGCAATCCCTCATACTGAGCAAGCATGAAGCGACAGTGGAAAGAAAAACTCCCCATTAACGGGAAGGAAAACCTCCAGCAGAACCGGGCTCAGTATGAACAGTCATCTGCCTCGACCGACTGGGGGTTAGAGAAGATTATTTTTATATCTACGTTAATAAGGGATGTGGGACGATAGCTGGTTGGAAACACAGGATTTTTGACTGAGCGTCCTGGATACACCGCTGGATACACCTCTGACAACAGTTGATTTCAACTGTTGTCAGCGGTGTATCCAGGGTCATCGTTTGACTATCTGATTATTTGGGAAGCGTTATTTTATCTAGAAATTGATTGATTTAACTTTGCAGATAAACCCATCTGATGGGTTTATCTGCAAAGTTTATAAAGATTTGTAGAATCTCGAAATGTTTGTTTATACTTTCAGGATCATATATATTGTATTCCCCTGCCATAGACTGGTGACCTGTCCAGGGTGTACCCTGCCTCTTGCCCATTGACAGCTGGAGATAGGCACCAGCACCCCTCGCAACTCCACAAGGGATAAGCATGTAGGAAAATGGATGGATGGATGGATGGATGGATAATTAAACTTAAACATTGTATTTCCAGTTGAATCTGTAGCTGATTAGCTAAGAAGATTCCTGACTTATCACCATGTTCAAAGTTTTCTATTCCAAGTCTTAGTATTAAAATGTATTTTTCTTTATATATTATTATATAATATATATTATATATTATATATTTTCAATATATTCATTTAATTCTAATTTAGCTTTGTCAGGGTTTTGGTTTTGATCAGGCTTGTGTTTACCATTTTTTCGGGGGGGGGGGGGGGGGGGGGCGGTTCAGTTATGATTTGACTTTATTTTCTGTTAGTTTTCAGCTCCTCCTTCCCCTCACTTAGCTTTCCCCTCACTCCCTCTGCAGTCAGCCACACCTGTTAGTCATTAATCAGCCAGACTCATTTCACCTGCCAGCCTCCCTATTTATGCCTCCCTCTGCTTCCACTTCTCTGCCGGTTTGTCATCATGCAACACCTACTTCTTGCCTGTCCACATGTATAGTCCCTGTTTGCCTTTGCAACTCTGCCACCTCTACTTCTCTTTAAGGTTCGTTCTCTGCCGTACTGTGGATCCTGCTGCCTTGCTCTGGTTCCCCTCTGCCGTACTGAAGGGCCTGCTGCTGTGTAGTGATGGGCAAATGAAGCCTCATGAAGCAATGAAGCTTTCCAATACTTTGCTTTGGAAAAAGGTTCATTACTCGATGCTTCATTCATCACTCACTAGTGACATCTGCTGGTGAAACTGTAACAGCCTTGTCACTTAGTTGGATCATACTTCCAAAAATTAGTAAATGCAATATTGTCACAACGTTTTCATCAAACTCATGTTTAGTAAGAGAATCATTTAAATCATATTTAATTGTCATGTTTTAATTATTAAAATGATTTGTAGCCAATCTATTCCTTTACCATCAGTGGTTGTATTGGGGGTTTTTTTATGTCGTGGACTTATTTGACAATGAAGATATGTGTTACTTTAGTGTATAGCGAATTGAGTGATTGTTGGGGCAGACTCTGTATGCTTTGAGCTTGAAACTTGCTTCCTAAAAGACAGAATTTGTTTAAAATCATCTCTTCCTGGGAGTTCTAGTTCTGGTTCTTAATATTAAGTTACACATAGAGTTTGCCTCTTCCAATGGCTTTTAGTCTTCTTTTGATGAGTGATTCTGATGTATCTCCTGATCAAACAAAAGAACATTTAGAAATATCTGGATTTCAGGTTTAGTTGTTTTTATTTAGGAACAGGACTTTTTTTCACTGTTTCAGATTTTCGACGGTTTCTTCATCAGCAGATGACCTTACCCACGGAGCAACAGGGTTCATTGTGTTTTATTTTGAAAAATGATACGCAAAATGAAGCAATGCCGTGGCAGATGTAATGCGAGGCCTCATTTGTTGTTGATCATGTGATTTTCCTTAATATGACACAAGCTCCGAAGTGGGGCTTCGTCTGACATGCCCCCTTTTTACTCGGTACACGCCTCGAAGCCTTGCTTTAAATGTCCCATCACTACTGCTGTGCTTTGGTTAGCTCTCTGCCGAGCTGTGGATTATCTGCCGTGCTGGGAAGCCTACTGCGGTGTTCTGGCTAGCTCTCTGCTGAGCTGTGGATCCTGCTGCCTTGCTCTGGTTTCCCATCTGCTGTACTGAAGGGCCTGCCGCTCTGCTCTGGTTAGCTCTCTGCCGAGCTGTGGACTCTGCTGCCTGTCTCTGGGCTCCAAGAACTCTCTCTCTCTCTTAGATTTTGACTTAGACAACTTTATTTATCATTTTGTATGCACAGAGTGCTTACAGAACAAAATTTTGTTGCATACAGGTTGTAAATTGCAGTAAAATTAAATTGCAGTATAGCGTACAGCAGTGATTTAAAAGTAAATAATTTAAATGTAGACAATGCAGGAGAAGTCACAGTGTACAGATGAGTATTTTTAAAACCATTTGTATGTGCAGAATTGATTGTGCAAAGGGCATTTTGTGCAAGAATGCATTTAAAGACTAAGAGTTCGGCAGCATTTGTAATGCTAGATGGAGATACAATGATGCAAAATGTGCAAATATGCGAATGTTGTGCAGAGTTTATGGGTTATAGTTCAACAACAGTTCAACAGTCAGATGGCAGCCAGGAAAAAGCTTTTGCAGAACCTGGTGGACCTGCAGCGGATGCTGCGGAACCTCTTCCCAGAGGGCAGCAGGGAGAACAGTCCATGGTTGGGGTGTGAGGGGTCCCTGATGATGTTACGGGCTTGGGACACGGAGCGCTGAGATGAAATGTCTTTTATGGAGGGAAGAGGAGCCCCGATGATCTCTTCTGCTGTCCTTACCACTCTCCTCACGTTCTTCCAGTCGGGGGCACTGCAGCCTCCACACCACACAGAGAGACAGCTGGTCAGAATACTCTCTATGGTGCTTCTGTAGAAGGTCGCGAGGATGGGCGGGGGCAGGTGGGCTCTCCTCATCCTTTTCAGGAAGTACAAGCTCTTATGTGCCTTCTTCACTAGTGACGTGGTGTTCACAGACCAGCTGAGGTTGTCTGTGATGTGCATCCCCAGGAACTTGGTGCTGCCGACTACCTCCACAGCTGAGCTGTTGATGAGCAGTGGAGCATGGTGAGGCTGGTTCTTCCTGAAGACGACGATGATCTCCTTCATCTTCTCCACGTTCAAGATCAGGCTGTTTTCTCTGGACCAGCTCACCAGCTGCTCCACCTCCTCTCTGTAGTCCTGGTCGTTGTCGTCTCTCCGGGCCGTCAGCTCCTGCCCTCATCTACACCCCTGTTCCTGTGTAGTCCTGCCTCCCTGATTACATCATCCACCATCCCATCAACCTTTTAATAAAAATTCTCAATTTTAGTCTTGTGTTTTGTGGTTCTGGGTTCATCCATAAACAAATTGTGACAAACTTAATGTATTTTACCCAGCTTTCCCTCTTCCTGGGAGGCTTCTAGTAACTTTTTTCTTTAAGTTTTCTATCTCGTTTTCTAACTTCTGAGAATGAAATTATTTTACCGCTCATCACTGCTTTCCCTGCCTCCCAGACAATAGATCCTAATGGTAGATCATTGTATTCCAAGTGTGAAGCCCACTCTTCATTAAAATATTTGATACATTATTAATCTTTAAGCAATGATGCATTAAATCTCCAGATTTTCTTTCTTTTTTATTTATTAGGGTTAAAGAAAAGGGAGCATGATCACTGACAGCAATAGGATGTACTACAGCATCTGAAATGTCAGACAGCAGTGAGCAGCTGATTAAGAAATAGTTCAAATGAGAGTAGGAATGATGGGCATCCAAGCTAGTTAGCATCTTATCTATGGATTCCAGAACGTCGCTATAGCACCTATATGGAGAATTAGTGGGAAGGGACACTGGTTGAAATCAAAGGGGAACGTTTTGTTGATGATGTGTTTGTGGCTGTGGAACTTTTTGGCTTCCCCATTAAAATGCTGTCAAAACACTCGTCCAGGTAGCTCTCAAGTCTGGTCAATGTCTCCCCCTTCATCCATTTTTGAGTACCCTTAGACATATGCATATTGGATATTCACGCTCTGCGGCTTCTGTGGTAACTGCCTCTTGTTTGAGCCGATACATGTAGGGTGGTCTGGAGCAGGAGTCTGCCTGCCTCTCCACCTTCCTCCTCTCAAGTGGAGCAGTCAGGCATGCTAGCACAACTCACAGACAGTGCACAGGCTGAGGGAGTGGGAAGGGGAGGGGGAAGGCTGTTTGCTTGATGGTGTGCTCTAATTCGAGAAAATTAATTATGTAAAAACATAAACTGTTTTCTGATCTGACCTTTTTGGGGCAAATCAACAAAGCTGACCACCCCTAAGCAGGTCCTTTGGTATTCACTTTTGACACACAGCCTCATCAGTGCACAACAGATTGTATTAATCAATTAAATTTATTTATATAGCCCCAGTTCATGATACATGTCATCTCAAGGAACTTTCCAAAATCAAATTCAATCAAATTATGCAAATTGGATACAACTGTAGAGATTGGATCAGATTATACAGATTGGTCAAAAGGTTTCCAATCTAAGGAAACCCAGTAGATTGCATCAAGTCTTGACAAGCAGCTGTCACTCCTCCTGAAAGAGCATAGAGCCAACTCAATTCAATTCAATTTTATTTATATAGCGCCAATTCATGAAACATGTCATCTCAAGGCACTTTACAAAGTGAAATTCAATCATATTACACATATTGGTGAAAAATTTCCTATATAAGGAAACCAGTTGATTGCATCAAAGTCCCGACAAGCAGCATTCACTCCTGGAGAAGCGTAGAGCTACATGGAGAGTCGTCTGCATTGTCCATGGCTTTGCAGCAATCCCTCATACTGAGCAACCATGAAGCGACAGCGGAAAGAAAAAACTCCCCATTAACGGGAAGGAAAAACCTCCAGCATAACCAGGCTTGGTGTGAACGGTCATCTGCCTCGACCGACTGGGGGTTAGAGAAGACAGAGCAGAGACACAATGAGATTGACAAAAAAGCACAAAAGCACACATTAAAGCAGGAATCTTTTCTACGTTCTATGGTAATAGCGGGTAATCTGTCTTCCCTGGATGATGTCAGAGCTAACAGAATGTCAGACCAGGTGTACCTACTATGAAGAAAAAAAATTACAGAGAACAAAAAAGGTAAAAGATACAATAACAATCAAACAATGCAAATTGGAGAACAGTAGGAGAACTCAGCAGAGTGAGAGAAATAGACCCCAATGTCACCCAGAAGCCTAAGCCTATTGCAACATAACTATAGCGATAGCTCAGGTTAAACTAAGCCACTCTAACTATAAGCTTTGTCAAAAAGGAAAGTTTTAAGCCTAGTCTTAAAAGTCGACTGGATGTCTGCTTCACGGACCAAAACTCTGAGTTGGTTCCACAGGTATGGAGGACCAAGTCTTCCATATCTAAAAATAAATACAGAAATAAATAAATGCTCAATAAATAAATAAGAATACAATTAATTGCCACCAAATTAATAAATGTAGGTAGAAATTAAATTATACAGTGAGACATAAATGTATATATCTCTTTTAATTAGCTTATTTATTTATTTGCCTTTGTAACAATTACCTTATTTATTTATTGTGCGTTATAATCTTCAACTTTATTTATTAATTACTTATATTTTTTAAGTATTTATTTATGTGCATGTTATAATATTTTTGTCTGTTTTATTCTTTCTTTGTATTTTTTTACCCTATATATTTCTGTGATGCTATTTATTTCTGCCTGTCCTTTTTACATTTCCGTGTGCATTTCTGCCTCATTATGCAAATGAGGAGGGGCTGTGTCTTAAGGGCTCAACTTCTTCCCATTGGTTGGTTAGCATTTTACTGCATCGGTCAAATCTACATGGCTTTTCCCCGCACTAAAGCATTGTTTAGTAATGTCAAACTCAGCAGTCAGACGTTCAGTGTCAGACCTCTTAAGGAAAGCTGCTAATAGACTGGAAGAATTAGAACGCTGTACATTTGGGATCTGAATGTTTTTTTTTATGGTTTCAGATTCGGTTTTTCCAGATCAGTAACTCATCGGCGGATGGTTTATTCTACAAAACAGACACCTCTCTCCAACCACAGCAAGGCAGGCAGTGAGCTACAACCATAGTTTCCTCAAAACGAGTCTCCCATCGCGCTGGGTGAATTACATTGGACCCTATGCAGAGCTCGCTTCATAAGAAAATACTGTAGTTGATTATAAAAGTCCCGTTGACTCCACGGAGTCATCAGGATCTAGCTCATGGTTGATCCGGTTGAGGGACTCCGATTTCGGCCAGCGTCTCTCAGCTGCTCCCTCCTCCCACACGCGGTGGTGCATTTAGGGACCGTCAAAAAACATTTGAACCAAGCACTCTTGAGAAACAAAAGTCAATAAATTCCGTATCTTGTGACCACCTATGACAAAACTAATATAAAATCAAGCCACTAAAAAACATCTGTAAGGAAAAGTCCCAATTTTTGTCTTGAAAATTGAAAATAGCTTAAAAATGAATAAAAACAAATGTGCCTTACAGATTTTATCTATTGACATCAATTTATATTAGTTTATCTTAGCTGGTCACAAGATAATACATTTATTGATTTTTATTTCTCAAAAGAGCTTGGTTCAAAAGTTTTTTGACAGTCCCTAAATGCACCACCACGTGTGGGAGGAGGGAGCAGCTAAGAGACGCTGGCCGAAATCGGAGTCCCTCAATCGGATTAACCATGAGCTAGATCTCGTTGACTCCGTGGAGCTTGAATGTCCAATTCCAACTTCACTGCGGTGCTGGATCATGCTTAAAGACGCAGCATGAACCCCACGTGTTGCAGCTGAGGGGAAATGTTGGCTCGGCTTGATGAAACTCCGCCTCCTTCACAAATTAGACCAACATGGATAGAATAATGATAATCTGTAGTGCTTTTTATTGCCAACGACAGTATTTTCTTATCAAGCGAGCTCTGCATAGGGTCCAATGTAATTCACCCAGCGCGATGGGAGACTCGTTTTGAGGACACTACGGTTGTAGCTCAGTGTCTGCCTTGCTGTGGTTGCGGAGAGGTGTCTGTTTTGTAGAATAAATCATCCGCCGATGAGTTATTGATCTGGAAAAGCCGAATCTGAAACCATAAAAAAACATTCAGATCCCAAATGTACAGCGTTCTAATTCTTCCAGTCTATTAGCAGCTTTCCTTAAGAGGTCGGCCACTGAACGTCTGACTGCTAAATTTGACATTACTTAACAATGCTTTAGTGCGGGGAAAAGCCATGTAGATTCACCGATGCAGTAAAATGCTAACCAACCAATGGGAAGAAGTTGAGCCCTTAAGACACAGCCCCTCCTCATTTGCATAATGAGGCAGAAATGCATACAGAAATGTAAAAAGGACAGGCAGAAATGTAAAAAGGACAGACAGAAATAAATAGCATCACAGAAATATATAGGGTAAAAAAATACAAAGGAAGAATAAAACAGACAAAAATATTATAACATGCACATAAATAAATACTTAAAAAATATAAGTAATTAATAAATAAAGTTGAAGATTATAACGCACAATAAATAAATAAGGTAATTATTACAAAGGCAAATAAATAAATTAATAAGCTAATTAAAAGAGATATATACATTTATGTCTCACTGTATAATTTAATTTCTACCTACATTTATTAATTTGGTGGCAATTAATTTTATACTTATTTATTTATTGAGCATTTATTTATTTCTGTATTTATTTTTAGATATGGAAGACTTGGTCCTCCATACACAGGAGGGCAGCCTGATAATTAAAAGATCTACCTCCCATTTTACTTTTAGAGACTCTAGGAACCACCAGTAGACCTGCAGTCTGAGAGCAAAGTGCTTTGTTGGTAACATACGGGGTAATCAGAGCTCCTGATATATGATGGAGATTGATTGTTAAGGGCTTTATATGTTAGAAGGATAATGTCAAACTAGAAAAAGCTGTTCCTGCGTAACAGCGAGTGAGAATGCTAACCTGCAGAATGATTGAGCAGAAGATGCAGAAAACATAGAAATCAGATTTGAAGAATTTGAAAAAATGTAAAAATTTGAAGGAATTTGAAGAATTTGAAAAAGTTTGAAGAATTGAAAGAAATAGAAGAATTTGAAGGAATTTGAAGAATTTGAAAAATTAGAAAAAATTTGAAGGATTTGAAAGATTTGAAGGAATTTGAAAAATTTGAAGAATTTTAAAAAATTTGAAAAATTAGAAAAAATTTGAAATTTTTTTAAAAATTTGAAGAAATTAAAGAAATTTGTAAAATTTAAAGAATTTGAAAAAAATGAAGAATTTGAAAAAAATTGAAGAAATTTGAAGAAATTTGCAGTAATTTGTAAAATTTGAAAAAATTGAAGAATTTGAAAAATTTGAAAAATTTTGAAAAATTTGAAAAATTTTGAAGAAATTTGAAAAATTTGAAGAAATTTGAAGAATTTGAAGAAATTTGAAAAATTTGAAGAATTTGAAGAAATTTGAAAAATTTGAAGAATTTGAAAAAATTGATGTAGGCCAAATTTCTTGTGGAGCTTTCTCTCTAAAGTAAGAACAGACTCTGTGAAGCAGAAGTTTGTACGAGCTTCCTAGAGCTACTTCCGGTTAGCAACATGCTAACCGTTAGCCGCTAACAAGGTTGTGTTCAGTATCACCGGGTGATTGTACTCTGTCAGTTTGGTCCAAATCCTGTACTGGGAAGTGCCTCAAAAAGGGTTGCCAATACTTAATGTCACCAAACGTGACCAAAGTTCATGGGTCAGATCCGCCTCCTTTAGCAACTCAGCTTCACCACATCTGGGCCCAGAACTCAACATTTGACCAAAATGGTCAGTAGCGCCATTTCCCACAGGTGGGTGGTGCTGTAATGGCCAATTGGGTTGTGTCTGGGCATCATGCCAGGTCCTGTTGGAAGCAAAGGCCCAATAGGAAAGCATGTGAAATCCTAAATGGGGAAGAAAAGTGACACATGGCTGAAAGTCACTTGAAAATTTTAAAATGTCAAGAGGAAGTGACTGTGCGAATTTCAGATTTCTACATTCACCACAGCAACTGCAGTGAGCGTCGAAATTTGCCATTATATTTCAATGGAACCTCTCCCTCTGGCCCTCAGAGTTCCGTCGTCATGGAAACTCACTGACACACCTGCAGCCGGCCAGTCTACCGAAGTGCAGAGACTATGCTCAGACTCTGCCTCATTGGGTTATAATGGAGAACTTTGCCTCGCACAACACTTTATATATCCTGATCCGTAAATGGTAAAGATGTAATTTTTTCAGCGTTTATTTCGTAACGGATAGGAGAACAAGAAAAACTATAGGTTTTTGCTAGAAATATTTTAATTTAGGCGTAAAAAATTATGATATAAAGGGGATTTTTATGAAATTTCAGAAATCCTCTAAAAACAATCCCGAACAAATCACTATAGCTGAAAAAGTATAAGAGATATCAAAATAATTCTTTCACTGTGAGTATCAGCAGGCTTTTGAGGACTATGGAGCTCATTTTTATGTTTGTACAAAAATCGGTGTAGGCACAGCGACGATGTAAAAAAGTGGATGATGTGGAAGAATGAAGCTCCAAAGCGTTTTAATGATTTTGCACATTCGCTACTCCCGAACAAATTGTTCCTGCGGAAAAACCGTAACAGTTATCCACAAAATTCATTTTTTTGTGAGTGCCAGAAGGGTCGGGACATGAGTGTGTGAAAGTCTCATGCCAGTACAAGAAACGGTTTAGGAGTAGCGACGATGCGAAAACATGTGATGTTTTCGATTTTCAGACGTCATTTTTGAAAACCGCTCCATAGGAAATGAACGGGGAAGGTTTCGGGTTAGTGTCGCTCTGAAGTGATTTGCGAAAATTCTATAAATCCCACACCAATGATGGTTACATTTTCCGAATCCAGACAAAAATTCCTACATTTTGATGTATCATTTATGTGGATAGGGTGAAAATTGAGGGAGTGAGAAGAAGTTGTTCGGAGAAGAAGAATTTGTTGAATTTCTAGAGTGCGCACTCTAAAAGAGCCTCCTTGACGACCATAGCAACGCATGTTATTTGCAGAATTTCTTGAAAAGCCAAAATTATTTTAAAGACGTACCATACGAAAATGGTGAAAGATATGAAAAAGCTGAAACATACCATAATAGCGAAAAGATATTACTACATTTTAAAAGTTGAATGACGTTTATAGCTGAAAGTAGGCTGAAGCAGTAAGATGTCAAAAAGTTGAAATATTTGAAGAATTTGAAGGACTTTCCATTCATTTTCAATGAGAGCAAAAAACGCACAAAAAGTTAAATATTTTCAATATTATAAAAGTTATAATTACAAAAAGACATAGCAGTTAATGTCGTGAACGAGCTGAACGTTTTGATATGAAAATTGTTTAAACCGGTTAAAGTATGCAGGAGTAGTTAGATGCCAAAAAACGTACGGAATAATAATCAAGACCTGAAAAAACTTAATTATTATTCCGTACGTTTTTCGATTACATTCTTGATTTAACAGGAAGCCAATGAAGGGAAGCTAAAACGGGAGAAATATGATCCCTCTTGTTGATTTTCATCAGAACTCTTGCAGCAGCATTTTGGATCAGCTGAAGACTTCAAACAGCATTTTGTGGACTTCCTGATGGTAAAGAATTGCAATACTCCAACTTTGAAGTAACAAATGCATGGACTAGTTTTTCAGCATCATCTATGGACAGAATATTTCTAATTTTGGCAATATTTCACATGTGAAAAAAGTAAGCCATGGGAACCTGTTTAATATGGGATTTAAATGACATCTCTTAGTCAGAAATGACACCAAGATTTTTTACTTTATTATATCAGAGACAAATTTAATGTCATCCAGATTAAGTGATTGATTAAGAAGTTTATTTTTTGAGGACTGCTGTGTCATATTGCCATGGAGTGGAAATTCAGATTGAATTGACAACATGTACCATGGGGGGAAAGTCAGAATAGGTTGTAAGCAAATTAATTTCACACATCCACGCAGAGATAGCCTCTCTCAGCAGGAAGCTTGCTATAGAAAGCAGACTACACCGCTTTCTGTCACACTTCTTGCCTGGGACTATGAAAGAGATGGTTGCCGGGGCCAGCCACCTATACTGGTCACCCATGCCTGGGGGAAATTCACGTCCTGACTGGCATCGGAGAAACAGCCCGCCGAATCAGAGTTAAGTCTTAACTTCTGCATCAGATGCCGGAGCAAAGAATCCCTATGCCAAAGCCAGCTTTGTTTATTTTTCTCTGCTGTTGCAAAAAGCTGATTCCAGACAATGTGGAGCGGCCAAAAGCAGACACAGGACTTAGTATAATAATAGTAATAATAATAATAATAATAGTAATAATATTTCTACTACTACTACTAATAATAATAATAATACATTTTATTTAAAAGGCGCCTTTCTGGACACTCAAGGTCACCATACATGTATCTCATGCTGAGAGCAAAAGCTGATCTTGAGTCGCCATTGCAGGGCTGAGTTTCGCATGCCGGGGATTCGACTGCATGCAGGACCTCGGACCGGCCTATCCCGATCACGTTTCGGCTAGCTCATAGCCGCTAGCCCGCTGTTGAAATAACCAACGGTTTTCCTGGACCACTGCTCTCCCGAGGATGGCCAAAGTGAACCAAACTGGCACAGAGGCACCGACAGGTTTGGCAGAAAATAAACAGGGAAAGTTAAATGGTTTATTTAGGTTTACGCAATGCGTTTACATGGTGTTTTAAAACATATGGAGCTGACCGGCATAGCTCCCATTAGCATTTTGATACCATGCCATTGCCGATGTAATCCGAATGTGTTTTTATGGTTATAACAAACATTATCTTCACAAGGGTTTCATACATTGATGGGATATTAATGTTTATGTTATCCGGTCCACTCATTAGGACTAAAGTAAAGCCTAAGCTTTTTAAAGTTAGCACTTAATGTCAGCTAGCCTAAATGCTATTATCTTCCGGGTAGCTTCCGCTTGTTTTACTCCACCATCGTTCGATAGTGCTATAAGAGTTATTACCGCATTAATATGGAATATTAATGTTGATTTAAAGGTGTTGTGTGTAACTTTAGGATCAACCGATTTTAACAACCAATCGCTTCAGCGACCCCTAGCCTCTCGGAGGTATAATCACATTAATAAAAATCAAGCGTTCTTGAAATACTGATGTTTACTGAGAAAATCCTTCTATAAAATGTTATTTCATCAAATAATATTTTAACTCAGGATTTGCATTGTGAATGCAAATCCTGCATTTAAAACATACCAAAGGTTGTTTTAAATTAGTTAAGCCAATTAATTACATTCCATATTCTTTAAGTTGAACGTTGGTTCTTTAACTGAGATCTGCAGTGAACCAGGGTCCACTCAATTGTTCTGATGATGCTGATGATCAACCACTTTATTTTGTCTTATATACAGGACTGTCTCAGAAAATTAGAATATTGTGATAAAGTTCTTTATTTTCTGTAATGCAATTAAAAAACATGAAATGTCATACATTCTGGATTCATTACAAATTAACTGAAATATCGCAAGCCTTTTTATTGTTTTAATATTGCAGATTATGGTGTACAGCTGAAGAAAACTCAAAAATCCTATCTCAAAATATTAGAATATTTCCTTAGACCAAGTAAAAAAAATATATAACAGCAAAACAAAATCAAACATTTGAAAATGTCTATTAATGCACTCAGTACTTGGTTGGGAATGCCAGATCATGCTGGAAAATGAAATCATCATCTCCATAGAGCTTTTCAGCAGATGGAAGCATGTAGTGCTCTAAAATCTCTTGGTACACAGCTGCATTTACTCTGGACTTGATGAAACACAGTGGACCAACACCAGCAGCTGACATGGCTCCCCAAACCATCGTTGACTGTGGGAACTTCACACTGGATTTCAAGCAACTTGGATTTTGCGCCTCTCCAGCCTTTCTCCAGACTCTGGCGCCTTGACTACCAAATGACATACATAACTTGCTTTCGTCTGAAAAGAGGTCTTTGGACCACTCTGCAACTGTCCAGTGCTTCTTTTCCATAGCCCAAGTCAGACGCTTCTTCCGTTGTCTTGAGTTCAGAAGTGGCTTGACCATGGGAGTACGGCTATTGTAGCCCATTTCCCGGACACGTCTGTGAACAGTGGCTTTTGATACTGGACTCCAGCTTCAGTCCACTGTCTTTGAAGCTCCCCCAAATTCTGGAAGCGGCTCTTTTTCACAATGCTGTTAAGGCTGCGGTCACCTCTCTTGGTTGTGTAGCGTTTCCTGCCACATTTCCACCTTCCAACACACTTTTTGTGAATGTGCTTTGAAACTGCACTCTGTGAACAGCCTGCTCTTTGAGAAATTTCTTTTTGTGTCTTACCCTCCTGATGGAGGGTCTCAATGATGGTCTTCTGGACAGCAGTCAGATCAGCAGTCTTCCCCATACTTGTGATTTAGTTTACTGAACCAAGCGAGTGTTTTTCAAGGCTCAGGAAACCTTTGCAGGTGTTTCGAGTTAATTAGACGATTCAAGTGATTAGTTGAATAGCCTACTAGTATACTTTTTCACGATATTCTAATATTTTGAGATAGGATATTTGGGTTTCTTAAGCTGTAAGCCATAATCAGCGATATTAAAACAATAAAAGGCTTGCGATATTTCAGTTGATTTGTAGTGAATCCAGAATGTATGACATTTCATGTTTTTTAATTGCATTACAGAAAATAAAGAACTTTATCACAATATTCTAATTTTCTGAGACAGTCCTGTATAGTAAAGAGAACTGACCCAAGGACTGAACCCTGTGGTACACAATTGACCCTAGAGTTTGATGAAGACTTATTATTAACATGAACAAACTGGAATCTGTCAGATAGATAAGATTTAAACCAGCCTAATGCTTTCCCCTTAATCCCTACGGTATGTTCAAGTCTTTCTCGGAGAATATTGTGATCAACTGTGTCAAATGCAGCACTGAGATCTAACAGGACAAGTACATTATCTGAGGCCATGAGAATATCATTAGTGACCTTCACCAGAGCTGTTTCAGTGTTATGATGAGCTCTGAAGCCTGACTGAAACTCCTCAAGTAGGTCATTATATTACATTGTAAGTGTTCACATAGTTGATTAGCAACTACTTTCTCAAGCATTTTAGATAGGAAGATTAGAGCCAACTTATGGCGGGCAGAGGGGAGGCACTGAGTGGAAAGCCAGACTCACTGACCGGGGTGTTAGCAGGGGGCGAGAGCTCACCTCCGGTCAGCGAATCAGTGGTTTTGCTCAGCAGTTCTGTGCAGGGCCTGGGTGGTCTGTGACCAGAACTGCTGACAGCGATGGATGTGGTATTGAACGGAGGGGACTGTTATCTGTCTTTCATCAGAGGGGAAGAGTAGTGGTTGGTAGCCTAATGAGACCTCAAAGGGAGAGAAGCCAGTAGCGGTGGAGGTGAGACTATTGTGTGCGTACTCCACCCACGGAAGTAACTTACTCCAGTCCGATGGGTTGGAGGAGGTGAGGGCTGACTCAAGCTCCTGGTTGAGCCGCTCTGTCTGACCGTTAGTCTGGGAGTGGTACCCAGTGGAGAGAGTGTACCGAGCCCCAAGGGTGGAGGCAAACTCCCTCCATACATGTTGTCCGGCCACGGTCGAACAAGATGTCCTGGGGGATGCCGTGTAGGCGGAAGACATATCTAACCAGGAGCTGAGCTGTTTGGAGGGCTGAAGGGAGTTTTATGAGGGCGACAAGATGACAGGCCTTAGAGAAACGGTCTACAATAGTTAAGATAGTTGTCATCCCCTGGGAAGGCGGGAGACCAGTAACAAGATCTAAAGCTATATGAGACCAGGGGCGCTTAGGGACCAGGAGCGGCTGCAGGAGGCCCGCAGGGGGTCTGTGGAATGGTTTATTTTGGGCACAAACGGGAAAGGCTAGAACATACTCCCAGATGTCTTTAGCCATGGATGGCTACCAGAAACGCCGGGAGATGAGAGTTAGCATTCTGTGAGTGGCAGGATGAGTGGAGAGCTTGGTGGCGTAATTCAAACTAATCACCTGGGAGCATGCAACACTGGGAACGTAAACCCGGGAGAGTCTTTTAGTTCCTGATACACTGTGTTGGCATCAGAGTTCCAAGTGAACTGGGCTTTGAGTGACGTGAGAGCATGCAGGGGGTGGCGATCTGGCTGTATCCCCTGACAAATCGGCGGTAAAAATTTGCGAAACCGAGGAAACGTTGTAGCTGTTTCCGCGTCTCGGGCATGGGCCAGTTGAGAACCGCCTTAATCTTTTTTGGGTCCGACCGGACCCGCCCACCCCCTAAAATAAGGCCGAGAAAGGTTATGGAGGACTTGTGAAATTCACATTTTTCTGCCTTGACGAAAAGGCGGTTCTCGAGCAGGCGTTGTAGGACTAGGCGTACATGACGAAGATGTTTTGTTTTGTTTCGGAAGTAGATTATTATATCGTCCAGATAGACAAAGACGAAAACATTTAGAAAGTCCCGGAGGACATCATTCACCAGAGCCTGGATGACCGACGGGGCGTTACAAAGTCCGAAAGGCATGACCAGGTACTCGAAATGACCCAGGGGGTCTCTAAAGCCATCTTCCACTCATCCCCAGGCGGATCCGCACCAGATGGTACCTGTTGCGCAAATCAAATTTTGTGAAGATGGTGGCATTCTGGACCGGATATAGCGTGGAAGAGAGAAGAGGTAGTGGGTATTTATTCTATACAGTTATCTGATTGAGACCACGATAGTCAATACGCGGATGGAGAGACCCATCCTTCTTCCCCACAAAGAAGAAACCTGCTCCTAGTGGAGAGGAGGAAGGACGAATCAGGCCATAGGAGAGGGACTCACTAACGTACTTCTGCAGGGCCTGTCGCTCAGCCCAGGAGATGCTGTAAAGGCGGCAAAGGGCAGTGGGGCGCCAGGGAGCAGGTTAATAACGCAATTGTATGTGCGTTGGTATAGACTCGACCTTGCTTTTACTAAATACCAACTGTAAATCGTAATATTGTTCTGGGACACTAAACTTACGTCCACTGAGTCCTCACTCTTAGCGGGTCTTCCCATCGAAGGGCTAGAGGGGATGGCGAAAGTAAGCAGTGAGAGTGACAAGCTGACGACCAAGATTCGAGCTGTCGCTCTGCCCAGTTAATATGGGGATTGTGCTCCTGCAGCCACGAATAACCCAGGACAATAGGAGCATGTTTAACGGGGAAAACATAGAAGGTGTCCACGCTGCCTGAGAGCTAGCAGGAGGCGGGACTGCTGCACTGGGTCAGACTCGGCTGAAAAAAACAGCTTAAACTCTTGCACAAAATCATTAAAGGAGCAGCCAAACTGTCGGCAGTCGGGAAAGCAGGCCTCGGCCCATCTTAAGGCTCTTCCCAATAATAGGCGCAGGACGAATGAAATCCTAGCGTCATCCTGGGCATATGTTTGTGGAGATCGGTTGAAAACCAGCGAGCATTAAAAAAAAAAAAAAACACCACAGTCCCCACTGTCCCCAGAAAACTTCTCTGGGCTAGGTGAGGTGGTGTGATCCACCAAACCGAGGGTCTGGAGTTGCTCTTGGTGGGAGGAAAGTGTCCTCCCGAGTGTGTCTGCTGGGTCAGATTGGTCAAAGTGTTCCTCTGTCATGGTTTTAATATGACCCACATGCACTCGAGAGGCAAAAAGTAATTTTAGATGTTAATTAAAGCACACTGTTGTACAAGGGAGAATGTGCGGCTAACCCTCGGCTAAGTTATGCCAGAGGCAGATGCGAGGTCGGGCTCGAGCGATCTGCGGGTGAGAGGCAGAGATTAGACAAGCTTCGAGAATGAAGGAGCGAGAACATAAGGACGGGGTAGGAGCTTACCGCCGAGCACAGGAACCAAGCCGGGGACCAAGCGGGTGACTTCCATTGATGGCAGGAGATGACTGAGTGGCTTGTGGGCGGGCAGATGGAACTTGAGTCGGGTCCGAGCAGTGCTGGTGGGGGTACTGGTCCGTGGACAACTGGAGGAACCAGGGAAGATCCGATGAGGTCCACAGCCTGGCTTGGTAATACCAAGGGAGTGTTGGAAGAGAGCTTGAGTGTGGACAGCTTCTGAAATGGGATCCAGAGCATGCAGGCGTGACTTGAGTGCTTTGGAGTGGAATTCAGAGTGCAAGGTGAACCTGAAGCACAGAAGACAAAGGATTAATCGCAGGAAATGCGTGTACTGTCAGAGACAGTGGCCAACTGAGGTGTACCACTCTAGGTTAACACTCTGGTGTCCTCCAGCTGTCAGATTTTATTCATGAAGAATCCGATAAAGCAATTTCTGCTGAGAAGTGAGGGAATGGATGGATCAACAGAGCCATGACTCTGGGTAAGGTTGGCAACTGTACTAAAGAGAAATCTAGGATTATTTTTGTTCTCTATTAATGATGAATAATATGCTGCTCAAACTCTGAAGGGTAGACGGTTTTTCTTGGTGTGTACTAGGGATGTAACAATATCAAAATCTCACGGTACGATACAATTTCGATATTGACCTCACGCTGATCACATAGTGCTTTTAAAGTGCAAGTTATGGTCAAGAACATCAATATTCTGTTGATTCTTCTGTGCAATATTCAAGTTAAGAAGCAACCAGAACAATTGTAAACAATAGGGAATTCCCTTTAAGTGCAAACAAATATCAAGTTAAGTCAGGTTTAAATGTGCAAGGCAAATAAAAGCAGCCTTTTAAAACTGGTATTTAGGAACATAACTTAAACTTAAATAAAATAGTCAGTCAAAAAGCCTTTAAAAAACACTGACCCATCAGTTAGCTTATGTTCATGTTTTTCATCAGAAAGATTAAAAGATCTACATTTCAAGAAAAAAAAATCCTGAAACAGTCTGGCAAAAAAGCCTTCTGAAAAACACTGAACTATCCTTTAGCTAATGTTTTTCTTTAGAAAGATCAAAAGATCTACATTGCAAGAAGAAGAAACCTCTGGGCATTTACAATTCCCCCTGCAGTTGAAAATACCCTTTCACTGGGCACTAAGGTAGCGGGTATACACAGGTAGGTCTTTGCTAATGAAGACAGAATAGGATACCGCCCTGCATTGTCTCTCCACCACTTAAGAGGGCAAGCAGACAGAGAAACTAATGCTTCTTTGCAGTAAGAGTACATTTCTGCCTGAATTCCACCTGTGACTTGATTACTGCTAAAAGATGAGCCAAGGAGGTCCTCAAGGGCATGCTTCCTAAGAGGAGGCACAAAGTTCACGCTGCTGTCATCCAGATCTGCTGGATGTGGGCTCCTGGGCAGCACATCTTGGCCCTGGTTCATAAATGATAAAAAATACATAATATTAGGATTTTGTTACATTTTATTGTATTTCTCTCAATTTTGTCTATGACACAGCATTCATTTTTTTACCTGTTGTTGCATTTGTGATGCTTTCAACTTTAATCTTTCAAAGACGTCCTCTCTCTCCACTGCCTAGATGTTGCAAGGTTCGAAAGCGTGGATCCAAAGCACTGCTCTCCTGCATGAACTTTTCATCTTCTCCTTGGTATCTGTCAGTAAGATCCTTCAGAATGGCTGGCTTCATCTGAGCAATGGCATTTGAGTCGTGATTATCTGTGACCATGCTGTCTTGAATCATTTGTTTTAGTGGTGAAATGAGAGATATTGTTGGTTGCGACTCATCACAGAGAACTGTTGTGGCTTTTTTTTATTGGTGAAATAATCTTCACAAGATCCTCTGCATTTGCAATGTCAGATGTGTCCAAAGTGTCAATTTCACGTGACTAGTGTCTCAGTTCAGTAGGGCTGCCGCAACAGCTTGTTGTTGTTCAAGGTATCGCTCTACCATGTCCAGAGAGCTATTCCATCTTGTCACTACATCAATAATGAGTTTATGTACAGGGAGATTGAGTAGTTTTTGTTTGGTGGTCAGCATGGCTGTGGCGTAGTACTGCGGTGAAAAAAACTTGCTACACGTCTAACTCTACCGAGGTGGCGACTCACTGCGTTGACCTTTAAACCTGCTTGGGAGGCGAGGTTTAGTGTGTGCGCAAAGCACCGTATGTGAGGGGACAGTTCGGCTTCCTTAACTGCTACTCGCATATTACTTGCGTTGTCTAAAAAATGCATGCACATACAAAGAAAATATTCAGCAAATAAAAAGAACTCCGTCTTGGAGTAACAAGCATTAACCTAAGGTCCTACTCCTGCCCAGGCACGCTACGGTCACCTTGTAGATGAAAAAGAAATAAAAGAAATAAAAGGGGAAAACCCCGTTACTTGTGGTGTATAAGGGGCTGTCCCGGAGCGCTCCGAGTAACGCGGCGTCCTGAAGGCGTCTTGACGAACGCAGGTGCCCGCGGGCGGCGGGAACGGGATGAGAAAGTTCCTTGGTATCTCTTTACCAGGCTTCCAGACGCTTTGTTCAGCCAAAACAAAAACGTGGTCCTCTTTCGATCAACTGGAGATAATGACTCTGAGTCTTTGATCAGAGGGAATCCAAAAAGTACTTTTTAAGTCCACCTCCTGTATCAGTAATACAGGGAAAGTTTTACTTTGGTAATCTCCCACCTATCGTCCAGCAAAGAGTTATCGAGCACGTGGCGTGGGGGTAATCCCAATGGAGTAAAGCAGCTGCGTGTCTTCTCAAGATGGCAGCATGCCAAAAGAAGGAAGATTGCTGTGCACAGCTGTGTTTTATAGTTATCACCATAGCAACCTTATCTCGATCAGTCGCCGTTTGGCCGTGTTGCGCCAAACGGCGTTGGGAGTTGGTGGCCATTTTGACCACATTGCCTCATGGGAAATGCAGTTTGTCACGTCTGAAATGGCATTACGAATTAAAGGATGAGCTGGCTTGCCGGTCCAATTAGGTTAAGTCCATGAGGAAATAATCACTTTAGCCATTCAGGTAGATAACAGCATTTAGGAGAGGAACCATGAGGAGTATCTTTCAACACCTTTTTTCTGGTCTCAACATATGATTAGAAGTTCACAACCTCCCCTTCAGTTCTAATCTGGCAAGCCAGATTAATAATGTGTAGCCCTCTCTGTTTAGTTCTACACATTATCAATCTGAGCTTGCTTCCATCAAATCTGCATGGGGAAAGGAGAGCCATTCGGCAGAATTTTCCAAGCTGATTGGGGGAAGTGACACCCAGTGCCCACCTACCAAAGTTTTGTTTTAGTTAATCACTGTATCAAATGAAAATATGGTAAGCATTAGGCACCATGAGAAACCACAAGTTACGCTTCTTGCTGTTCCTTCAAAGATGGAATTGTGGATTCTGACAAGACAGATGTGATAGTAGCAGCGACATGTGTGCCCTCCTACGCTACCATGTTTATTTTGTTCATCTGTGGACTCGGCACCTCTTGCTTTCGTCACGACTATATGTCCCACCTTAAACCATAATATGGAAACATGATTGGCTGACTATTGTGTGCTGTTTCTTGAACAGTTGAGGTGGGATTCAGACAAGATGTTTGTGAATGCACAAATACTGTGAGAATTCAGCTTGCAGGCAAGTTTACTTCAGTTCAGCCCCCAACTGAACCTATGCAGATTGGTCACATCATTCTGTCATGGTTTGAGGTGATGAAGGACCAAAGCAGCAACAGGAGATTGGCAGGCCATTAAATAGATGTATTTTTTAGTAAAAAAAAAACAAACTCACGGGACATAGTGAATACAGGAGCAGCAGCCTACAACATAATTTCCCAGAAAGGTCCTGTGTAAATCAGAGAAAAAGTACATATATTGTCTTGAGTCAGCAGGTGGCAAGGAGGGTCTGAGTAAGGGGACAATTGGCACTAAGGGTCTGATTGAGGGGACAATTGGCACTAAGGGTCCAGCTTCAGTGTGCCCCAAGTGCATGGTGCATCTGGAGGACAGGTGCTGAAGAATGTTGTTCTGAAAATCAGAGAGAAACAATTGATCAATTGTAGAAGAATATTGAGTAATTTGTGTGACACTATGTTTGACTAATCAAACACATCAACAGAACATGTTAAAAAGTGAACCTGTTGCTGTCTTAAACATCGCCTGACATCCTCATGGAGCCATGCGCTGTGTTGAAATTCCTCTTGTTGGGGAGGGGCTGTACATCAGGATCACCTACAGGTTGCTCAAGTGCAAGCCACCAGAATTGGCATAGGTGTTGAAATGTTTTCGGAAAGAACTGAACAAAAGTCTGGTTGCCTCTGATTTAACTGTGTTTGTTGTTGCAATGACCTGGATAATTTGCACAGGTATAAGGATATTTCCTCTGAGGAGGAAGGAAACCAGGAAGGATGATATAAGAGTGTCGCCCTGACACATTCATCTGCCACCAACATTTTAGGAGGCCAATGGCACGCTCCACAGTTGAGCATGCATGGGTATGAGTAGTGTCAAAACATAGTTCCTCGTGTGTTCTGGGGATTTGGAAAGAGTTCTCTGCGGGTTATAGCAGAATCCAATGCTCTAAGGAGTCATCATCATAGGCCAGGAAATCTTTGATCCCATAAAAGACATTCCCACCTAATGCTCCCATTTGTAAGCTCGTCCAACAGTGCCACATTCATCGTACAGCATTACGCACGAGTGTCATCATGGTTTTTAAATGTTTACTATATTTAATTGTGGCAGCGCTAGTGTTTGAATCGGATGCTCTGCTCTTCACAGCAGGGTAACCAAAGGGTGTCAACCACGCCACCTTTGGGATTGCGCCCAAGGAAATAGATAGTCAGTAAGGTACCTAAGGTTCGCAACCAATGAGAACAAGACTTCATTCCACCACAGAATAGTTATGTTTTATTATTCCATGTTTAAAAACAATTAAAATTAAAAGAACCACAATAGGGAGGGAAGTGCACCATACTGGTTCCTAAACAGAAAAGAAATCCCAACACCGGTCGCTCGCACAGCAAACAAGTCCAGTTCCCCTGGATGCCCCTCCCCACCGCCTTCAGCTCTCAGCCTGGAGACAAAAGGGTGGGGTTAAGCAAAACAAATACAAAAAGGAAGAAAGCCACTACAATCTAGACATGGAGTGCTCTTTGGTATTAAGACAACAATTCTTAATGCTACATTGCCAGATTGGACACACAAAAAAGCTATTTAATGTTAAAGTGTGACTTCCTCACAACTTGTCACAATGTTTGTGTTAATCTCTGGTCCACATCACCCTAGTGATCATTGGGTATAGGAATGTGATGGTAGAAAACTGATGAAATGTCATACAGACTTTGATTTAAGATTTAAGTTGGCTTACAGTCCTGTTTTATTTGTTTGAAAGTTCATTATGTGTAGTTATGGCTCACAAGTGCAAGCATTAATAAAAATGTGGTTATGACATCTTATAATAAAGTTTACCTATAATTGAAATTTGTGTCATAATCTGCCCCTGTTTGTTGTTTTGTTAATTACACACACCTAGGTAATATCCATTCTTTTCCAGTTGTTTTTAATTTCTGGGTTTTGGTTCATTGTTGTGTTGTCTGTTTTTGCTTGTTTCTTGCCATTGCTTTACAATAACAATGATCATTGACAATAGACATTTAACAATAACATGGATCAGATGGGTGATTAAAATAAACATTGACATTCATGAAGTGTGTTGCATTAAACATTAATGTAGGTGCGTAGAGGGCAGAACATGAGGTGGAATGTTGAGGTGCAGTTGTGATCTATAAAGAGAAAATTGCTTGTGTGCAGTCACATGGTTTTATACATCTTTGTTGATTTATGCCATTTTCCACTTTTGGGTTTACAAACACTTTTAATATAGATCCTATGCAACATATTTCTAAATGAGATCCTGGGTTTGCATATTTTCTTCTACACAAAATTGCTTCTATCCATCCCTTTCCGCTCAATCCATCTTAATTATTATTGAAAGTATTGTCACATTCCATTACAAGTTTGATTTTTGGTCTCCTTTCAAAAATAATTCCATAAGCTCCGAATGCTCCAAAACTCAGCTGCTCAACAGAAACCAGCCCCTTACTTATCTGATCTCCTTCATGTTACCTCCTCCTCCTGCTTCCTCAGAACCTCCTCTTTTATCTATCTCCCTGTTGACTCTGTTCCCCCTTAGCACCATTGGGAGCAGACCTTTCTTCCACTTTGCTCCCAATCTCAGGAAGTCTGTCCAACCAGACATCTGTAACACTGGTACTCTTTCCTGTTCAGATCAAGACTTAAACCCTTTATACATGTTTATAAAGTAAGTTTTACAGCTCCTAACGATCAGTGTTCCTTTTGAAAAAACGTTTTGGTGATAAAAACTGCTGTACATGAGTGTCATGTTACTTGCCAATTTTAATTTTTTCTGTACTCCTAAGCCAGGTCTGCCTCAAAGGTAATTTCACCATGGTAACACATACTCACAGTAAAGTCTTCTTGAATCTCGAATATTTACACAGCCATTGTAAGGATCGGAACTAGATGGAATCAGTGTTCAAAACCAGACAAACAGTAAGTACCGATAAACAGTTTATTGAACTGAAACGGGGCAATCAACGCCAACATCAGCGGCAGGAAAACTAAGGACAGAGACAGTAGGTTAGTGACCACGTCTATCAGGAGATGATTGTTCAGAAACGTGACGGTCACTAACCTCAGCTTAATGTCCAGACTTGCTCCGGAGTCCGATGTAAAATCCCAGCCGGCTGGCTGTTTACGCTGCGCAGCGGTGGCCGCCCTGGGTGTTCCGGACGCTGGTGCGTCGGCAGTCGTCAGACAGGCGGATGGTCGGAGCCGAGGAGGGAAACGGTAGCAGGATGTTCAAAAAAGGATAATCCAGAATCAGTGTCGGGGATGCTGTCCAAGGTCAGAGCCGGGTTGTCATAAATCCGAAGAGGCGCCAGAGAATAATCCAAGACATGGTCGGGTCACAGGTCCAAGGTATGGTACACAATCAAGCAGACAGGCAGGCTCAGTGGTCGATGGACGGAACTGGTCGGGATCAGGAAATCAGACAAAGTAAGAACGCTGGAAAATATCGCACTTAAGGCTTGAAAATAATCTGGCACTGCTGTCTGGTTTGGAAAGTGAATATATACTGTTCTAAGCAGGTGGAACAGGTGAGCGGTAATGAAAAACAGGACAGAGTTCAACAGGTGTGTGGCATAGGTGATCAAACCAGACCTCAGTGCCGAGATCTTGACAGCCATCATATTTACATTAGATACTTCCTGAGAAATACCTTTTCAGTAGTTTGGTGGCCATAACAAGAAGTTGTCAATGTGAATGTACTGCAAAACAAAAGTTGTTACAGAAGTAATATAAATATATATTATAGCAGTTGAAGTAAATACAATCTACCTGATTTTTTTAATATAACAATGCTGCCCCATCAGTTTGAGTGAATGGGTAAATATAACACATTCCATTTTGTAGTTTTACATAGAAGGATATTTGCTACAGACAGCAAAACAAAAAAACTGTTTTTGGTGTAAATAACCAAAAATCCCTAAGCACACATCCTCTTGATAGAACAGTAAGAGGGGTATATTAACTTAAACAGTTATGACTTTTATAATAAAAAGTAAAATCTTCTACAACTCACAGGAGGCTCTACTGTGGTACATGACTAATTTCTTCCAAGCTACACACGTTTTCATTTCAGTCTTAGTGAAAATCTAGAAAGTTTTTAAAGAAAATTCTGTCAGAATTTAATAGTTGATTTCCAACCTCCACTAAGCTTTGCCCCACCGAGTCAAATTTCTTCTAAAGAATTATAAAACATTTGAACAGCATTTAAAAATAAATTCAAGCCTCCCTGCCGTTTGAGATTAATAATTTTTTATATTAGTAGTAGAGGCAATGTTACATTGTGTGTTATAGAAAAGTCACTGTACAACCATTTAAAACACAAAATGATATACTTGCACCACCCATATGGTTTTACTTTTCTTTTCTGGGTTTTTCTTTTCAAACCAAAAAGTATATTTTTTGGTTTGCAGCTGCATACCTGACAAATGACTAATACTTATATTTATAATGTTTCTCTTTTGTCTTCTGTTTTCACTTAGAGCCTTGCAATGACATTTTGCTCAAATGTACAAAGAATCAAAGTCAAAGTATCTTTATTGAATGTTGAATGACGATAAAGTCAGTCATTCAACTTCTATCTGAAAAACTCATCATTAGTTTTACCATCATATATTAGAAATTAACATAAGCCCCCTTTCCATTGAGAGCCCCAGGATTTAAAGCCCCAAGGGGCCATGGCTGGAACGATCGAGGACGGTTTTTAAGTACAGTATTGTGGACCTTTGATCACAGCAAAATTATTTTTAAATAGGTTAAAGGCTATACGTGCCCACAAGGTCTCCACCTCCTCTTTCACCTCCAGTCAAACAATATACAAAAACATATATATACACATATATATATATATATATATATATATATATATATATATATATATATACACATACACACATATATATACATATATATATATATATATATATATATATATATATATATACACATATATATGTATTAATTTAATACAAATAACATGTAAAATATTTCAGCACCTAATTTCCTAGTACTTGATAGTGTTAGTACATCCACTGACTGTAGACTTACCTGTGAAACGTTTTCCCACAGCCAGAAAACTACTTGTTGTTGCAACCAAATCCTATGGGATTCTGTGAGAGTAGGGAGTAGCAAGATGGCGGCCAGTGACTTCAGTTTTTCGGCAAAATCAACACTCCAGTGTATAATATACCTCAGTGGATGTACTTGGTTTACAGAGTACTTAAACGGTGTAATTCCCATGCCCCACCACTAGTAGAGCTGTGATTTTTGAAGCTCCGTGTCAAATTGCCCAGAAGAAGAACACAGTGGCTGGCGGAGGACTGTTTCGGTTGCAAACTGTTTTAAACAAACCCACAGCTTTAGCTGAAAGTCCCCCTAAGCAACAGTTAAACCATGTAGTGTGTAAATGGAGAGTACAAAGGCAACACAAACCTGTTTTCACCGTGTAAACAGAGCCAGAGACTGTACTACAGTGATGCAAGTGTATCCAGAGCATAGTTGTTTACCATAAATTACTGATCATTAATTGATCAAATTTCAAGTAGAGGACTTGCTGTATATGCATGACTTACCTTGTCACTCCTCAGAGCAGAAATACATTCCTGCGACAAATGACGACTTCTTAAAAAGAAATAATCTCCCTCCGTCTCTCCTCTTCCCCTTGACGCTCAAATATCCCGCGAGCTGATGCCGGGTTATGTTGCGTTGTTATGAGAAGAAAATCATCTCGTTTTAGCAAGATAAGTCTCTCATTAAAACAAACTTTTGCTGTTAAAGGGAGAAAGTCATATAGTTATAACAAGTTGCCTTGTCAGCCGTCTGGAAGCAACACGCTTTGGTACAATCCTTGAAAGTCACGTGACCTCCCACAGCTGGAAGAGGAAACATGTGAGCCTGTGAGCCTGCGCTCGGGGTTACAAATCAAGAAAATATGCATACAAATCCTTCTACGCATTTGTGAATTTCACGCGGCAAAAATCACGTGTGTAAAGAGCCAACCGAAAAACTTGTAACCAATGATTTGTCTGTATTTCTGGGTCTTGAAGCGAAAATACTTCAGACACAAGTGTCTCTGTGTGTGCTTACAGATTCATCTACACATTTCCAAATCTTAGTACACATTTTCAAATCTCAGTACACATTTGCAGATCTGAATACAGATTTGTGGATTTTTTTACACAAATGCATATCTCAGTACACATTTGCAGATCTGAATACAGATTTGTGAATTTTTTACACATTTGCAAATCTCAGTACACATTTGCAGATCTGAATACAGATTTCTTTACACATTTGCAGAACGGATTATAAACAAGTAGTTTTACACATTTGCAGATTGTTGTACAGACAAACAAATCTCCTCACACATTTGCAAATGTTAAAGCTACTATTTTGGCCCCATAAAATCCCTCCCCCCCATGCCCCCCAGCAAATCGCACCCAGGATATAGATATATATAGATATCCATCCATCCATCCATCCATTTTCTGACCCGCTTAATCCCTCATGGTGTCGCGGGGATATATAGATATATATATAGATATATATCTATATAAACATATTTTTTGAACAGGCTAGTAGGCACCGCATGTGGTCCTTGGGGGGTACCTGGTGCCCACGGGCACCATGTTGGTGACCCCTGCTCTGAACAGTGATGTACTTGTGTATATTCTTGGGAATATTGACCTTTACCTTTACTAAAATTTCCAAATAACTGTCATAATTTTCAAACTGCATGTTTCCTTTCACACTGAAGTTATTAGTCAAGAAGTATAAAATAGAACAACTTAGCTTTACTCCATTCAGACTTAGTATTATTCACTTGCTATTGTTTTCACTTGCTATCTAATGTTTTCTTGTTATAGGAGAGTTATCATTACCAATGTAACTTATATTTGCTAAATGCCAGAAAAAATATTTAATTTCCCTCTGGGATAAATAAAGTATTTTTGAATTGAATAAGATTAAACTGAATTTAACTGAAAACTACTGATTTTTATTAGTCTTCACTCTTGAGGACAATTTGTATTATTTGGAGGCAAATTTTTGGATATATTTTAATGCAACATCTAAGAGGCAAATTGGATGAAACAAAAAATTTGAGACTGATCTTACATCCCTTGGTGACGGTGATGAATGATTCAAACTTGTGACTTGAAATAAAGTAAAACAATGCTCCTGAAACCATGAAATTGTCTTGCTCTATAGATCCCTCTCAGCAGTGGTCCCATGCTCAGACTGGTACAGCTGTGATCCGAGTTCTATGGAAGAATAAGGAGATGGTTGATGGAGGAGTTGAAGTCATTCAACAGACATCCATTTGAACAACCACCATAACAAAGGACCCCTCTGTCCAAAAAAACACAAGATTTATTTTAGATAAGAGAATGGAGCAGTAGCAGCAATGGAACTGAGAGACACAGTTTGACTTTCACTTAGATTCTAATAAATCTGAGCTCTGGAGGGTGTTCATTTTTCCACAACCCAATTAGTCAAACATATTCACAACAGGAATTGAATAACTAGGGTTTCACACAGACATAAACTATGAAATATTTCCTTTTCATAACTGTCTCTTTAGCCAAGAAGAGAAAACAATGATGGCCTACTGTTACATTGTCCTTTCAGAGTCACAGTCTGGGCACTTGATCAAGAATCAAACACAATCCTAATGAACCAAGAGCCTCAGGCATCTGTGGAGGCCAGCATCGCAATCAGCTGTGACAAACCTCAACCTTATAGCACTGTTTTCATGCCCATCACATTAATGTGCCAACAAGGACATAGTCTGAGACAGAAACGAAGGATATTTTCAGCAAGAAAACTCACTAATTTAGAATTGTAATCATGAGTCTGTATTACATGTATTAAAATATAGTCATGGATTCAGAGAAGGCTGTGTCAATTACGGAGTAGACCTCTGCAGTCTACTGTACTTATACGCTTACTCCCCTTCCCTATGTTGCAGAAACAATGGGTGAATCTATAAGCCTCAAACTCAAAAGAAAAACAAAGTTGCCTGTGTGTGTTCCTCTCTCTCTTCCAAATGAAGGAGAGAAAGATTGCACAAAGAAAGCACTGAGCAGGACAGAAGTGCACACACTGCATCAGAGTAGAGGGATCCTGCTCATGTATTCAACGTTGTGGGAGGGTTAGTTTGTGCATGACAACCAAGTCCATTTGTCCTTCATAAAAATCTTTGCAAGTGTGATGAAATGGTGTCCCACCCTCCCCACTCTGTGCACCAGATGCAGTGAGGAGTGCACCTCTGATTGATGGGCGGGGAAAACACCTTTATAGTCAGGCAGTCGGTGCCAAGGTGTATGTCTTTGTTCCTCCTGCTGTCTAGGAGTTCCCATTTTACTATCAGTGGCTGGGATTTTTGTTGTTTTTTTGGGTGCTCCATCTGCCATGTGTGTTTGCTGCGAGTTGCTCCGCTGGCATTACTAGCTCCAGCTGGGGTTTATTGTGGTGCACGGGCTGTGCCTGTTCCTCGTTTACTTCTCGTCTGCTGATCCACTTCCTCCCTGGGTAGGCTGCTTTTGGGTAAGCTCATGTTATTTAGGTCTTTATAGTATTTTATCTGATTTGACAATTAATGTCTGCTTTTAGACACGTGAGTATCTGCATGCTGTGTTGGGGCTGCAGCACTCTAGACACTATGCTATATTGTCCATGCCTGTGGTTGGTGACAACTTGCTGGGGTTGTTCTGCTACTACATGCTTCCTCCAACCCTTCTGAAAAGGGGTGTGGAATTGGACACTGATCGTTGCTCCACTAATTGGATTATGTTTGCTTGAACTTTTGTTTTTGTGTTGTTGCATTGTTGAATTTATTTTGTGTTTTTCTTTTGTGATTTGATTAATAATTTGAATCACATTGCTTTTGTGTGGTGTGTGTGTGTGTGTGTGTGTTAGAAAACAGTGTGTTCACGTGCATTTATGAATCTCAACTTGTTGGGAAAGAACATCTCCCAACTGCCAATGTATCATTTTACAGATCTGCCTCTCTAGCGTGCTCTGCCGCACCCTCCTGGCCACACAACCTCAAGTGCCTTAAAGTGATTAAGCTGTGACCTCTGCAAAGAATTTTACAGAATCGCTGTGTTTTTACATAGATACACTGCATTTTAATGATTTCAGTGCTTGAATTTGTGGGTCATCTTTCACAGATTAATGTCTAGTACTGGAGAACCCAATAATCAGCCAAGCATAGAGTACGTTTTTAAAAGGTTTATTGAGAAGATAAATAGGGGTTGACAAGGCATACATGCAAAACCAGACTGGATAGATGAGTAGGGGCAGGTGAGGCAGGCAAGCAGAATCAGATTGACAAGGGGTTGCAGGCAGTGAGAGGACAAACCAGATGATTAAGGCAGGGACTGACCAAAACAGGCGAGGAGTATCGAGGATTCACCAAAATGAGCAGAGCAAGCAGCTGGTATTCAGAGGGAAACAGGAAGACTTTGTGCAGCATGCAGATACAGGCAGCATCAAGCAGTGTGGGCTGAACACAACAGGACAGAAGAATCCAACTGGCTGAGCACATAGAAACTGGTAGAGGCCCGGTGGCATTATGCAAGAAGCAAGACAAGACGTTCTGGCAGAGGGTGGATGAAAGAGGCAGGTATATGTAAACAAGTGAGCAGAGTTGACATTAATTAGTAGCAGCAGGTGGAGATGATCTGAGCTGATAGACCGGTGACTGAAAAGTGGGCTAAGCTGATTGGATGGGGACAGATGGCTGCTGGCTGATTATCCCAGAAAAGTCCCCCCCCCCCAAAAAATAAATCATGACAGCAGAGTTGTCCCACAAAAAAAGAGCTCAAACTCACTAAAGCCTCACGCTCCCTCAGCTGACAGAGATGCCCACAGCTCGTAGTAACCATACAATTAAACCATAAAAATATAACTGCAGTTAAAAATCTTTAAAGCTATCAATGAGTTCTCCTTGCTTTTGCCATGAATGACGCAAAAATATCTAATATAAAGCTTTAAATAATAACTACATAACAAAATCCTCTGGGAAAAACAGCTGTGGTCTTCGGGAGTGCTGTGCGCTCTGCAGAGACTTGATCCGGAGATATTTCTGGAGGTTGTTCAGCCCAAAAATCATACCACTAAAAATGATTTCCTTGCAATAAAAAATTATTTTAATTGACGTGTTAAAATATTAACAAGGAAAAAGATTTCAGATTTTAACGCCGTGGATGAAAACAGCTGGAGAGAGCAGCAGTATGATTTTGTGACTGCTATATGAAGCTCAGACACTGGGGAAACTGTAGAACCTCTCCCCAGCATGGAAGCCCAACCTTTTGCAAGCTCAATGGCGCCGCCTCCCTGCTTCTGTCTCTCTCCCAACACACAGATGTGAACACAGTGAGTCAAACCACCGCTCGACTGGCCATTGGGCATACTGGGCACTTGCCCGGTGGGCCAGTGATGTTTTTGGGCCAGGCCGGGGTTTTTTCATAGTTATGAGGCTTATTGGCACACAAAACTGTTAGTTGGGCCCAGTAGTCATGATTGATTCTGGGTAGGACTAATTACAGCATCTGAAGGCAGATGCCCCTCGCTCCCAGGCCACTGCTGTCAATCACTCAATCAACGCAGAGAGAGGAGAATGGATTCAAATGCCCTGTTTACACTACCCCTTTTTAACCGTGCTGAGATCATTCCGAGCTCGGTAACCGAGATAACTATCGAGTGTAAATGGAACACAAGCTGAACTGAACCAAGCCAGACACAACCGGGCCGCGCTAAATGCAGACCAGTTCCAGGAGTGGGTTTGGCTCGGTTTTTCAGTAGCCCGGTTTTCGGATAACAAAGAGCGCATGTGCAGACAGCATCATCTCTGTGCGGTCAGATGACATTTCATCCATCCATCCATAAAAATATTAGCTTTCCTACCATGACGCACGATTTCCAGTGATGATTCTGCTTAGCAGTGTGATGAACCTCAGCGTCTGTCATTGTTTTCTGCATCTCTAAATCTTTATTAGATGTTTGTTTGTCTTATCCACTTCCCAAAAGCCGACTCTGTCAAGTAAATCTACCAAAAGTTGCGGTCTTCGCCTGACTCTCCGCAAACAACAACATATCACCAAGCTTAACTGCCTGAATGTTACGGCGCTGCCATTTTGATTTGCTTGGTCCCTCCTTCAATCCCAGAGAGCAGTAGTACCGCAGATCGTCACTAGGAGGCGAGGAAACCAAGGAACCGAGATAGCGTGGTGTGTAAACGGTCGTCAGAACCAAGCTCAGCTTGGTTAACTGATCCAAGCTCAGACCGAGCTCGGCATGGATCGGTTTAACAAGGGTAGTGTAAATGGGGCTAAAATGTCTGGAGTAGTGTGGAATTCCAAGCTATATAGACTTGTTGGCGAGGCCTCATTAGAGCTTAGATTCATGTTTAATGTAAAAGACAGAGGGGACCTTGGCATTCCGATCCTCGCCTACAGAAGCTAGCTCTTGGGATGTGGAATGTCACCTCTCTGGTGGGGAAGGAGCCTGAGCTAGTGCGCGAGGTTGAGAGGTTCCGACTAGAGATAGTCAGACTTACCTCAACGGATGGCTCCTTGAGAGGGGCTGGACATTCTTCCATCTTAGTGCCCGTACGTTGGGGTTTACCCCGGTGAACGAGAGGGTAGCCTCTTCCACATACATGTGGGGGGACGGGTTCTGACTGTTGACTGTGCTTATGCGCCAAACAGCAGTTAAGATTACCCACCCTTTTTGGAGTCCTTAGAGGGGGTACTGGAGAGTGCCCCTCGTGGGGACACCTCGTTCTTCTGGGGGACTTCAACGCTCACATGGGCAACGCTCAAATGGATGACTGTGAGACCTGGAGGGGCGTGGTTGGGAGGAATGACCCCCCTGATCTGAACTCGAGGTTCAGAATCAGGTGTTCTGTTGTTGGTCTTGTGTGATCGTCATGGATTGTCCATGACGAACACCATGTTCAAGCATAAGGGTGTCCATTTGTGCTACCGCAGGGTTGATGGTGCATGTCACAGTGGAAACCCTCGGACACGCTGGTGGACACCAGCGGTGAGGGAAGCTGTCAAGCTGAAGGAGTCCTACCGGGCTTTATTGGCCTGTGGGACTCTGGAAGCAGCTGATGTGTACCGGCATTCAAAGTGGCAGGTGGCTCGACTGGTCACTGAGGCAAAAACTCAGGTGTGGGAAGAGTTCGGAGAGGCCATGGAGAAATATGTTGTACAGCTTCAACGCGATTCTGGTCCACTATCCGGCATCTCAGGAGAGGGCAACACTGTTTATAGTGGGCATGGTGTACTGCTGACCGCGACTTGAGATGTCATGTGTCAGTGGGCGGAAAACTTCGAAGACCTCCTTAATCCCACCAACACGTCTTCCATTGAGGAAGCAGAGCCTGGGGACTCTGCGCCGGGTTCTCCCATCTCTGGTGCTGAAGTCACTGAGGTGGTTAAAAAGCTCCTCGGTGGCAAGGCCCTGAGGAGGCAAGGGGTGAATGAGATTCACCATGAGTACCTTAAGGCTCTGGATGTTGTGGGGCTGTGTTGGTTAACGTGACTCTGCAACATTGCATGGACATCAGGGGTAGTTCCCCTGGATTGACAGATTGGGGTGGTGTAGACTGCAAGGGTGTGTTCCAACTACAGAGGAATCACCTCTTAAGCCTCCCTTTGTCTATTGCGGGGTTCTGGAGAGGATGGTAAGTCGGATAGTCGATTCTCGGATTCAGGAAGAGCAGTGTGGTTTTCGTCCTGGCCGTGGAACACTGGACCAGCTTTACACCCTCAGCAGGATCCTGGAGGGTGAGTGGGAGTTTGCCCAACCAGTCTACACGTTTTGTGGATCTGGAGAAGGCATTCGACCGTGTCCCTCGGGGGGTCCTGTGGAGGTACTCCAGGAGTATGGAGTACCGGGTCCTTTTAACAAGGGCTGTGAGGTCTCTGTATGACTGGTGTCATAGCCTGGTCTGCATTGCCGGCAGCTTGTCAGACTTGTATCCGGTGAGAGTTGGACTCTGCCAAGGTTGCCCTTTGTCACCGATTCTGTTCATAACTTTTATCGACAGAATTTCTCGGCGAAGGTGTTGAGGGGATCCGTTCTGGTGACCTTAGGATCGCGTCTCTGCTATTCGCAGATGACATGGTTCTACTGGCTTCATCATGGCGTGATCTACAGCTCTCACTGGAGCGGTTCGCAGCAAAGTGTGAAGCAGCCGGGATGAGGATCAGTGCCTCCAAATCCGAGACCATGGTCTTGAGCCAGAAAATTGTAGAGTGCCTTCTCCAGGTTGGGGAGGATGTGCTGCCCCTAGTGGAGGAGTTTAAGTATCTTGGGGTCTTGTTCACAAATGAGGGGAAGATAGAGCAGGAGATCAACAGGCGGATTGGTGCGGCGTCTGTTGTGATGTGGGCGCTGTACTGGTCCGTTGTGGTGAAGAGAGAGCTGAGCCAAAAGGCAAAGGTCTCGATTTACCGGTCGATCTATGTTCCTACCCTCTTCTATAGTCATGAGCTTTGGGTCATGACCAAAAAGAACGAGATCCCAGATACAAGCGGCCGAAATGAGTTTTCTCCTTAGTGTGTCTGGGCTCTCCCTAAGAGATAGGGTGAGGAGCTCAGTCATCCGGGGAGGACTCAGAGTAGAGCCGCTGCTCCTCCACTTCAAGAGGAGCCAGTTGAGGCAGCTCATCTGGTTAGGATGCCTCCCTGGTGAGGTGCCTTCCAGGCACGTCCCACCGGGAGGAGACCCAGGATACGCTGGAGGGACTATGTCTCTTGGCTGGCCTGGGAACGCTTTGGGATTCCCCTGGAGGAGCTAGTCCATATGGCTGGGGAGAGGGACGTCTGGGCCTCCCTACTGAAGCTGCTACCCCCGCAACCTGACCCCCGATAAGCAGAAAAAGATGGATGGATGGATGGATGGATGGATGGATGGATGGACAGAGGGATGCTTACAGCTTCAGTACTGGACTCTCATTCACAACAACACCACGGGTAGATTTCCAGACGCCAGAGAACCCTGTTCATTCCTCACACAGACATTAAGTAGGACCAATTGTGTACAAACATTCAACTAATCAGTTGTTCTGTCCAATCTAAGTATGTCAGGTTCTGTGCCTCCAGGGACTGTTGTTTATCTGCAGTTTCCATGCATTTATGAACAATCCATGCGTTTATCAACAATCAGCATGAATAATTCGCAATTCAGCATCTATTACTCAAGACAAATCTCAGCATTTATCTACAATTTACGTTTCAACTAATTGAGTAAGGCCTGTTTTAGGTTCCTAAAACTCCTAAAAATCTGCTTCAGACAGATTTCATTGGTTGAGCGCAGTTTCTGTTTAAAATCTTGAATAAAAAGACTGCACTGAACATTTTGCGCTCATTTTCCAAATGACGGAAATCCGTCGCAGCGATGGCTAGCTTTAAACCCTGATAATATTACCTATTCAGATCAGAGGGGAGAGGAATGTATCCACCCCCCCCCCCCCCCCGGATAAAACATGAATGACCAGAGGGGGGCATCAAAACAGAGAGGGGTAAATCCCCCCCATCCCCCCCAGCAAATCGCACCCAGCATATAGATCAGTTCATTGTTATTGTTTTGATGCGGGTTTTTGCGCGCATGCGCGCCGGACGGGTAGGCAAAAGGCGAATACAATGACGGACGCAAACAGAGAAAGTCACGAGTTCTTCATGTATTTTTCTTCTTTAGATAACGTATCAAAAGATCGTTCTGAGAGTAAGTTGATGGTTGATGGTATCAGATTGCCAGATCCACACAGCAAAAGCCTGAAGGGACGGAGCGAGTCTGTCAAATGCTGGCCAAGTGTTCCGTTCCGCGACATACAGCTGCCTTATAAACACACCAGGCCAGTACAGACGAGAGAGCACGAAAGCCCCTGAAACCACTGGATGGCTACAATTATTTTATATCGGGAAAAAGGCTCCAGCAAAGCCCGCGACACCATGAGGGATTAAGAGGGTCAGAAAATGGATGGATGGATGTAGTTCACATGTTTGTGCAATAGCACAAAGCGGCGTCGGGCACAGGCCGCGTCTCAGCAGAGAGGAAGACCCCCCCGGTAGGTTAAAAAAAACATTGTTTACTATGGACTATTTTGGTGTTTTTGTCTGGTTAAAATGGGTGGGGGTGTCGGCGACATTGCAGCGTAAACACAGACGTACTAGCGCCCGTGAACGGGCGGAGGGGAGGTGGCGATCGCTACACGGGTCGGAGTAGCCGCTGTCTGGAGCTGCTGCTGCCGCTTCTCCGGCCCGCGTAGCGATCGCCACCTCCCCTCCGCCGCTATTTAGGTAGAACAATGACTAGAGCAGAATTAAGTTGTATTTACCGGAGATGAAGTGTAGACTGCAAATTCTGTCGTAGTATGATGGCTCCCCCAGTCCATTGGGAGTATCTGCCTGCGCTCTTTTCATTGAAAATATCTATTTCTTTCATCGTCCTTCCTCCTTCGGTAAACGACAGAAAACGTACATCCCATGATTTGGAATGCCTCTCTGTGCAACCGGGAGCACAACAAGTCGTAGGCATTGTTTAGATTCCAAAAATATACGAACTAAAAGTACGCTCTAAATCACCCGTTTTGTCCCCAACCCGGAGAAGGCACTCTACCCTTTTCCGGCTCAAGACCATGGTCTCAGATTTGGAGGCACTGATTCTCATCCTGGTTGCGTCGCACTCGGCTGCGAACCGCTCTAGTGACAGCTGCAGATTACGCCCTATTGAGGCTAATAGAACCACGTCATCCGCAAATAGCAGAGACACAATCCTAAGGCCACCAAAACGGATCCCCTCAACACCTTAGCTGCGCCTAGAAATTCTGTTCATAAAAGTTATGAACAGAATCGGTGACAGAGGGCAACCTTGGCGGAGTTGAACTCTCTCCGGAAACGAGTCCGACTTAATGCCGGCAATGCGGACCTGACTCTGACACCGGTCATACAGAGACCTGACGGTCCTTATTAAAGGGCCCGGTACTCCATACTCCCGGAGTACCCCCCACAGGATCCCTCAAGGGACACGGTCAAATGCCTTCTCCAGATCCGCAAAAAACATGTAGACTCGTTGGGCAAACTCCCATGCCCCCTTCAGGATCCTGCTGAGGGTGTAGAGTTGATCCAGTGTTCCACGGTCAGGACAAAAACCACACTGCTCTTCCTGAATCTGAGATTCGACTATCCGCGGACCCTCCTTTCCAGAACCTCGGAATAGACCTTACCAGGGAGGTTTAAGAGTGTGTTTCCTCTGTAATTGGAACACACCCTCCAGTCCCCCTTTTTAAATAGGGGGACCACCACCCCAGTCTGCCAATCCAGGGGAACTGCCCCGATGTTCACGCAATGCTGCAGAGCCTTGTTAACCAACACAGCCCCACAACATCCAGAGCCTTAAGGTACTGCCGGTACACATCAGCTGTTTCCGGAGTCCCACAGGCCAATGAAGCCCGATAGGACTCCTTCTTCAGCTTGACTGCTTTCCTTACCGCTGCTATCCACCAGCGTGTTCGAGGGTTGCCGCCGCAACATGCACTGACAACTTTGTGGCCACAGCTCCGACTAGTGCTGCCTCAACAATAGAGGCGCAGAACATGGTCCATTCAGACTCGATGTCCCCCGCCTCCCTCGGGACGTGTTCAAAGTTCTCCCGGAGGTGGGAGTTAAAGCTCTGTCTCACAGGGGACTCTGCCAGATGTTCCCAGCAAACCCTCACAATACGTTTTGGTCTGCCAGGTCTGACCGGCTTCCTCCCCTACCATCGGAGCCAACTCACCACCAGGTAGTGGTCGGTGGAGAGCTCCGCCCCTCTCTTCACCCAAGTGTCCAAGACATGCAGCCGCAGGTCAGATGAAACGACAACAAAGTCGATCATTGAACTGCAGCCTAGGGTATCCTGGTGCCAAGGGCACATGTGGACACCTTTATGCTTGAACATGGTGTTTGTGATGGACAATCCACCCTTTTTGGCAACCCTCGAACATGCTGGGTGACACCAGCGGTGAGGGAAGCCGTCAAGCTGAAGAAGAAGTCCTATCGGGCTTTATTGACCTGTGGGACTCCGGCAGCAGCTGATGTGTACCGACAGTCGAAGCGGCAGGTGGCTCTGCTGGTCACCAAGGCAAAAACTCGGGCGTGGGAAGAGTTCGGAGAGGCCATGGAGAAAGACTTCCGTATGGCTTCGAAGCGATTCTGGTCCACTATCCCGCGTCTCAGGAGGGGGAAGCAGTGTGGTACCAACACTGTTTATAGTGGGGGTGGTGTGCTGCTGACCTCGACTCGGGACGTCGGGCGGTGGAATACTTCGAAGACCTCCTTAATCCCACCGACACGTCTTCCATTGCGGAAGCAGAGACTGGGGACTCTGGGTTGGGTTCTCCCATCTCTGGTGCTGATGTTGCCGAGGTTGTTAAAAAGCTCCTCGGTGGCAAGGTTCCGGGGTGGATGAGATTCGCCCTGAGTACCTTAAGGCTCTAGATGTTGTGGGGCTGTGTTGGTTCCCACGGCTCTGCAGCATTGCGTGGACATCGGGGCAGTTCCCCTGGATTGGCAGACTGGGGTGGTGGTCCCCCTATTTAAAAAGGGGGACTGGAGGGTGTGTTCCAACTATAAAGGAATCACACTCTTAAGCCTCCCTGGTAAGGTCTATTCAGGGGTTCTGGAAAGGAGGGTCCATCGGATAGTTGAATCTCGGATTCTGGAAGAGCAGTGTGATTTTCGTCCTGGCCGTGGAACACTGGACCAGCTCTACACCCTCAGCAGGATTCTGGAAGGGGCATGGGAGTTTGCCCAACCAGTCTACATGTGCTTTGTGGATCTGGAGAAGGCATTCGACCGTGTCCCCAGAGGGATCCTGTGGGGGGTACTCCGGGAGTATGGAGTACCGGGCCCTTTAATAGGGGCTGTCAGGTCTTTGTACGACCAGTGGCAGAGTCTGGTCCGCATTGCTGGCAGTAAGTCGGACTGGTTTCCGGTGAGAGTTGGACTCCGCCAAGGTTGCCCTCTGTCACCGATTCTGTTCATAACTTTTATGGACAGAATTTCTAGGCGCAGCCAAGGTGTTAAGGGGATCCGTTTTGGTGGCCTTAGGATTGCGTCTCTGCTATTTGCGGTCCTATTGGCTTCATAAGGGCATGATCTATAGCTGTAACTAGAGCGGTTTACAGCCGAGTGCGAAGCGGCCAGGAGGAAAATCAGTGCCTCCATATCCGAGACCATGGTCTTGAACCGGAAAAGGGTAGAGTGCCTCCTCTGGGTTGGGGAGGATGTGCTGCCCCTATTGGAGGAGTTCAAGTATCTTGGGATCTTGTTCACGAATAAGGGGAAGATGTAGTGGGAGATCGACAGGCGGATTGGTGCGGCGTCTGCTGTGATGCGGGCTCTGTACCGATCCGTTGTGGTGAAGAGAGAGCTATGCAAAAAGGCGAAGCTCTCGATTTACCGGTCGATCTATGTTCCTACCCTCATCTATGGCCACGAACTTTGGGTCGTGACCAAAAGAACGAGATCCCGGATACAAGCGGCTGAAATGAGTTTTCTCCATAGTGTGTCTGGGCTCTCCCTTAGAGATAGGGTGAGGAGCTCAGTCATCCGGGGAGGACTCAAGAGTAGAGCCGCTGCTCCTCCACGTCGAAAGGAGCCAGTTGAGGTGGCTCAAGCATCTGGTTAGGATGCCTCCTGGTCGCCTCCCTGGTGAGGTGTTACGGGCACGTCCCACCGGGAGGAGGCCCAGGGTAAGACCCAGGACACGCTGGAGGGACTATGTCTCCCGGCTGGCCTGGGAACGGCTTGGGACTCCCCTGGAGGAGCTGGCCCAAGTGGCTGGGGAGAGGGACGTCTGGGCCTCCCTACTGAAGCTGCTACCCCCGCGACCCGACCCCGGATAAGCTGAAGAAAACGGACGGACCGACGGATAGACAAGACAGAAGTTGTAATCTTTGGACCAGAGTCCTCAAAAAATAAACTTCTTATCCAATCACTTAATCTGGATGGCATTAACTTGGCCCCTGGTAATAAAGTAAAAAACCTTGGTGTTATTTTCGACCAAGACATGTAATTTCCCTTATTAAACAGGTTTCCAGTGTTTCCTTTTTTCACCTCACGAATATCGCCAAAATTAGAAACATCCTGTCCAGGGGTGATGCTGAAAAACTAGTCCATTGCATTTGTTACTTCAAGGTTGGACTATTGTAATTATTTACTATCAGGAAGTCTTCAGCTGATCCAAAATGCTGCAGCAAGAGTTCTGATGAAAATCAACAAGAGGGATCATATTTCTCCAGTTTTAGCTTACCTTCATTGGCTTCCTGTTAAATGAGGAATAGAATTTAAAATTCTTCTTCTAACATATATAAAGCCCTTAATCAAGCTTCATCATTTATCAGAGCTCTGATTACCCCGTATCTTCCTATCAGAGCACTTCGCTCTCTGGCTGCAGGTCTGTTGGTGGTTCCTAGAGTCTCTAAAAGTAGAATGGGAGGCAGATCCTTTAGCTATTAGGCTCCTCTCCTGTGGAACCAACTCCCATGTTTTGGTCCGTGAGGCAGACACCCTGTCTACGTTTAAGACTAATATTAAAACTTTAATTTTTGACAAAGCTTCTAGTTAGAATGGTTCATGTTACCCTGAGCTACCTCTATAGTTATGCTGTTATAGGCTTAGGCTATTGGAGGACATCAGGGCCTATTTTTCTCACTCTGTTGATTTCTAATGTTCTCCAGTCAGTTTTGCATTGCATTGCATTGAAATGTCTGTTGTCATTTCAACTTTTAACTTTTTGCTCTCTCTCTCTTTTTCTTCATAGTAGGTACACCTGGTCTGACGTTCTGTTAACTGTGACATCATCCAGGGAAGACAGATCACCCGCTATTACCATCTAATGTAGAACAGATTACTGGATCAATGTGTGCTTCTGTGCTTTTTTGTCTGTCTTGTTGTGTCTCTGCTCTGTCTTCTGTAACCCCCAGTCGGTCGAGGCAGATGACCGTTCATACTGAGCCTGGATCTGCTGGAGGTTTTCCTTCCCGTTAATGGGGAGTTTTTCTTTCTGCTGTCCCTCCATGCTTGCTCAGTATGAGGGATTGCTGTAAAGCTATGGACAATGCTGCAGGAGGGAATGCTGCTTGTAGAGACTTTGATGCAATCAACTGGTTCCCTTATATAGGAAATTTCTTTTGACCAATCTGTATAATTTGACCCAATCTGTATAATCTGATTGATTTTGACTTTGTAAAGTGCCCTGAGAGGATATGTTTTATGATTTGGCCCTATATAAATAAAATTTAATTGAATTGAATTTGAATGCACTGAACTATTTAGTTATTATAGCTATAATTTTAAAGTTTTCATTAAAAAATGTGAAAATTAGCACAATACTCAGCAAGTTATAGTTGAATAAAATTGATTCTGCACTTGGTCGACACATCAGAGCTGAGCTGTCGACCACCCCTAGATGGCGCTCCCAAATCTTCTGTGCGGTCGATGCGGGGTCTACTCTTTATATTATGTCTATGCTTCTTCTCCTTTCTGTTATGGTTTTCTGCAGTGCCTGAGCTGAACTATAGTTTACATTTTGGAACATCTTTTTGGTGAAAACATGCAACACCAGTTCGTGATCAGGTTCAGAAATGTGAAGGGGCTCTGAACCCTCATGGTGAAAAAGGGATAAAAGTTTAATTTTGAAAAGTATAACAATTTACATAAAAACCCTCTGTGTCAGGCATCTATGCAGCATCCTCTGTAGTAGTGATGGGTCGATGATGCGTCATGAAGCGTTTCGACACATTGCCAAACTGTATTGATACTGTGCCGATACTGTGTCACTGAATACTGACACCTGCTGGACCTTAAAAATCCCTACAGGCAACCTGGTTGACAGAGTTAACTGACACTGATTTGATGACCAAGTATACACAATACAATTTAAATCACTGTATGTTGCATTGTATTATTTTATATTTTCATTTGAATTAAACATATATATTTTTTTTAGATACAGTCAATAAATTATGTGAACGAGGATGCTTGTGGACTGGCTTTTTTTTACACATTTTTTGCTGCCATGTCGTTTCAATGACCCCCCCCCCCCACACACACACACACACACACACACACACACACACTCCCTCTTTTGTGTTGAATGAGTGACGTGTGAGAAAACAGCTTTAATTCTCCATCACATAACTTTCATATCGCGCATGCATTGACTTTTTCAACAATTCTCTCTTGCGGTTTTCAATAGCAACGGCATTGTTTCTTATGGTTTAATATTGTCCATATGCCTTCTCTAAAGATTTCTAATTCTACTCGTAGGACATGCGTACTTCCAACCTTATTTCCTGTCATTGCCATGGTGAATCACGTTATTTGCGTTCCAGTGACCGGGCTTGTTTTCATGCTCATGCTCATGCTCACGTTCAATGGTTGATCGGGCGCTGTGTTTAGTTACCTGACTGATATCATCTGTTCTGAAATCGGAAATGCTGAGTATGACAAAGAGAGGAAGAACTACTCAGAGTAGCAGCTTTCTACTAAGGGTAGATCAGCCGTTTTTTCTGAAAGACGCACAGCGCAACCCGCCCAACCATAAAGGCATCTGCCCAACTCGCTGGAGCTCACAAAGTGAGACTGTGGTACACCATCACACCAGAGTTGCAAAATGGTTAAAAAATTAACCATTAACCGTTATTTTGTTTACAGTTCAGCTTGGATTTTATTTACTGTGCAGCATAGCTTTGCTGTGCGCGCTGCTGTGCACGAATACACACGCGTGCAGCTTAGAGGGAACAGAAACAGTTTGGCGCGTCAGTCAGTTCGAAACAGTTACTGTATCGGTCACGTGACTTTCCCGTGTCAATACGCGCATCGACACAGGTTTTGCTCTATGAGCTTGACACATGTGCCGACGCATCGGTGTTGCCAGACCCATCACTACTCTGTAGCAATTCTGTCTGCTTGCCTTCACTCCCTATTTTAATTAATTCAGTGATACCAGCTGTGTGTTCTGTTGGTGATGTTTAAGATGATACTGTTCCTTGCAAACAGAATAATTTTCATTTCCATGTATGTCAGTATGTTGACATAAAAATTTTACTTTTACACAGACGAATGCTGGGATGGCTAGCAGTGCTTTATCTTCTTTGTAAACTGACTTAATTTCACAATTTCATGAAAAAGCTTGGTTCTTTTCAAAATCTCCTTATCCTGAAAAGATTTCTGAAAATGTTTAGTGTCTTTACAGATTGACAAACTGGACAAGGCAGTAGCAGCTGCCCACACTTTCTTCCAAGCCAATCCTGACCACATGGAGATGAAGCAGAACTTGGAGTACTATAGGATGATGGCAAACGTAGAGGAGGAGAACTTCAAAGATCTCGAAATAAAGCCACATATGGTGAGGACTAGTATCCTTTCTGCTGAACTTAGCAGTTTGAGCTGCTTTGTTAAATCACCCATTCATGTACTTTGCTCAGGCTGAGTTTCTGATGGGAAAGAGGTTCTATAGTGATGACACTTTCGGATTGGCAGCTAAACATTTCGAGAAGGCCTTGGATGAGTACTTTACTGCCAACAAGGAGTGCAGAGCTCTGTGTGAGGGAAGGTACCGCTTTGATGGATATACTTATATGGAGTACAGTGCAGACCTGTTCCAGGCCATGACAGGTGAGGCAGCACTGCCATTGTAAAAATTCATAGAAAGGGACACTCTGGGATCAAATGTATACACTACAGCAATGTATCATGTAGTTCATGTAAATGCAAGTTTTTATTGTTTATGTGTGTCAGATCACTACATGCAGCTACTGAACTGCAAGCAGCATTGCTCTGTGGAACTGGCCTCTGCTGCTGGCAGAGATAGTCCTCTTCAGGACTTCCTGCCATCTCACTTCAACTACCTGCAGTTCTCCTACTATAACAGTAAGTTTATAAACCTATTTCTGTTCATAACATGCTCCCAATGTGCCATTGTAAAATAAAGGGATGTCTTCCCTTTTACCTATCTGTACATGCATGTTCGCCATTGTTGTATGATTTCGCTTGATGTATGATTTTGTCAATAGGTGAATTAGTAGATGAAATCTGCTGATTTTCCCTGTCCATGTAAAGGCATTCACACAATCAGTATGGTGTGAATAAGTGTTTGTCCCTTCCTGATTTCTTATTTTTACAGCATGTTTCTCACTTGATGTTTCAGAATATCAAACAAATTTAAATATTAGTCAGATAGAACAAAAGTAAACACAAAATCCAGTTTTTAAATTAAGGTTTTTATTATTAGGGGAGGAAAAAAATCCCCAAAGCTACATGCTTATGTGTAATAAAGTGATTGCCCCCTACACCTAATAATTAGTTGGGCCGCCCTTACCTGTGCTCTTGGGGTAATTTTGTTTGGCCGGCCACTCCTGAGAATGTTCACCACTGTGCCATACTTTCGCCATTTGTGGATTATCACTCACTGTGGTTCACTGGAGTTTTTAAGCTTTAGAAATGGCTTTGTAACCCTTTGCAGACTAATGGATCTGAGTTACTTACTTTCTGATTTGTTCTTGATTTTCTTTGGGTCTCAGCATGATGTCTCGCTTTTAAAGATCTTTTAGTAGTCTTCACTTTGTCAGGCAGGTCTTGTTTAAGTGATTTCTTGATTGAGAACAGGTGTGGCAATAATCAGACCTGATTAATCGATGACACCACCTTAACCCTGTCCAACCAAATTCAAGCATCAGGTTTTTGTAATGGATGACTTCTCTTAGTAAACCGATTTATGAAAAAAGGTGAGTAAGTCTTCTGGAAGTGTTGATGTTTGTTGAAATGTTTCGTCTCTTCTCCAAGACACTACTTCAATCTTAGGAGTCTCTTGGAGAAGAGATATGACGTCCATATTTTTTTCGTTTTTTATCCGTATGCTAGAGATGCATCAGGACATAAAAAGCTTTATGTTTTACTAGCAACTGTTTAAGTCAAAATGTTTGAAATGCAAATTAAAAAAAACTTGAAGTACACTGACTTGGCAGTAAATAATGTTACTTCTCACCCTTTTCCTTTTGGCTCACCTTTTGCAGGTGAAAGGTATGAGCAGGCCATAGAATGTGCTAAGAGCTACCTGTTGTTCCACCCTAAGGATGAGATGATGACCCAGAATCTGAACTATTATGCTGCTGTAATGGGCAAGGATGAGGCAGCAACAATATCAGCCAGACAGGTAGTGCTACATTATTTTCAATATTGCCTTTTATTAGGAGTGTCTTGCTGCAAATGCAACAATTTTCAGCTGTATTACCAATGATGAACAGTAAAACAACTTTTGCAATATATGCTGAGCTTGATGGGGTTCTTTCCAAAAATCATGTGGTTTAAACACCATATGTAGGACTCCAAAATGAAGTAAAAAGACATAGTGGGCATGTCGAAGTCCAAAGGTGGTGATGTTTTTTTTTTTTCATGATCCCAAAAACAAAGTTCAGAGTAAGTTGGGGAAAAAAACTAAGCACAAAACAGTACAAATACAAAAATTACCCTATACACTATATACAACTGTTTCACAAAAGTGTTTGCTAGAGTTCTTAGCAGTCAAGCCTAAAACTAACGCAGGAGGAACTAAGGCTCTTCCTATAAACCCTTAGCTCCACCCTCTATTTAAGACATCTGAAACCAAATAATTAACAATCCATTTTATCCCATAGAAAAACACACAAGAATCTAAAATAAAAGGAATACATTTTTATCTCCAGCTTTCCTTTCCAAACACCTGTTTTCAACCAAAACATGTATATTTGAAAGGGTTACATTCTTCTGTTATGAATTAAAATATATTAAACTTTTTCACAATCTTTTTATTTCCCTAAAGGGACAGTGTGTCACTAACCTGGCTGTTCATTAGCAAAAATCAAGTATAAATACATATTCTGTCAAATTCTAATAACAATCGCTTCAAAAATGGAAGCATTCTCATAGCTTAGAATAAGTAATTTTATAAATACATTGGAAGACACCATTTTTGATTACTGTAGCCATAAGGGGACAAACTTGTCAGCCTTATGCGTTTTACCTATATGTCTTCTATATGAAGATGTGCTGTTAGTGGAAGAGTATAAAATAAGCAAATATGACCGTAGATCATTTTTTATTTTCCAGTTGCTGTTGAAATTGAGAACCATTCCTTCTCTTTGCCCAGCAAAAGGGGAACAGAAAGTGACCAAGAAAAAAAAAAATACAATAACCAGAAAATAACGAGAGAAAGAAGCCTGTATGCTCCCTCCCGTGGCTAGTTTTGCCTAGGAACCCCGCAACGTCCTTTGCCGGTACTAATAATAACCCTTAGGGTATCCCACAATTCTTTGCGTGACATAATGTATCAGCACAGCCCCTTTACAGAAATCAACAAAAATGTCTGGAAAGAAGAGATAGCACACTCTGTAGTTTTTTTTCGGAAGGCTGTATGCCCGGATTTGACTCGCATCATCCACGTGTGTTTCCATTACGTAATGATGTCGGACTTAAAGTTCAAATAGAAAGGAGTGCGTCTACAGCAGTTTTATCGTGTGTGATGGTAGATTATTGTTTTTTTCTCTATGTGGCTAGTCGAAAACGCGATAAAAATGCTCCAAGTAATAAAAATCACGAGAATTTTACAGTATGCTGGGCGCCTCCAGCGATGCGCGAGTCCAGCAAGAGCAGTCACGTGACGAAACCACAGCCATGACGTCATTGTAGTCAAACATCCTCGAGCGTGTCGAGAACCACTACTTCCCACATTGTTAAGCACTCTGAAAGGATCGTTAAAAAGTCATTACAATGGTCTATTGTACTGCTGCCAATTGTAAGAATGGCTTTGGATCGGGGAAAGGAATGTTTAATTGTCCGACGGACCCGGTCTTGCGTCAATTTTGGATCTGGAAAGTGAATAGAGTAGACAAAAATCAACCGGACAATCTGTGGCATCCAAGCCGGATCATTTCACGGAAGATTCTTTTATTGTCAATCGTGCTCACGCAGCATCAGTTGGATTCAATGTTCCAAAGTTGCAGCTTAAGCCAGATGTCATACCTACCCTGAATATGGGGCACCTTGAGCCCACGGGCACGGTGTAAAAACGTCGAACGTCAGCCTATGAAAAACGTCAGCGAGTTGAGGTAAGATAATCAGTTGCTTATTGATGTAAATTAAGAAATAACGCAGCATCAGACTCATTAATTTTTGTAATTTAATTTATATTTAATAAGACCTAGCTATGCCTATAATATAGCATACATGTAGGTCTCCTCATGCAGGCCCATGTTATTTTAAATATATAAAAATTAAAGCAGCCTTTGACTCGAAATCTTTAAGCTGAAAATTGACTGAATTAATAAAAAAATAAATAGCTAAACATCCCCTGCCCCTACCTACAACTTTGCCTTATTAATTGTATGAAGTCTAGTCTACATGCCCATAGGATTTATTATAGTATAGGCCTAGATATTTAGGGGAGGTAGACCTTCAAGGACAGCCTACAATATTTTTAGGATTTCTTTTTTTTTTTTTTTTTTTTTTTTCTTTTTTTTTTTCCCAGTGTCCTGTCTAGCAATGTGGCAATAAAAATTGATATCTTAATGCCAAATAGAGCTTGACAGATTTTACTTTCACAAGTGGAGCAAACAGCTTTCGCCATAATGCTCCGCTTGATTTGTGCGTGTAAATAGCTTTATTGTGATTCCTGCAGGGAGAATTTCAAATTATATGGACACTACAATGGGAAAGTAGGAGAGTAAAAGAAAAACAAGAAGAGAAAAAAAAGAGAAAGAAGAGGTGAAAGAAAGAAGAGATAAAAGGAAGAGAATGATAAAACTTCCTCTGTCTGCTCCATCACCTGGAAAGAGACACAAAAAGAACAGCACAACCAACAGACATAAAGCAACAGATACAATCGTGTAACACCTTGATACCATTGCTAAATCATATGTATTATTATTTAAGCTGACATGTGTAATGTGATACCTAAAAAAAAAAAGGTAAAAGAAAGTAAATAAATTATAGCCTTTCTGTATATAAGTGAACATTTAATACCTGGGACCCAGCACCTGTGGGAGATTGTGAGAGTGCACTAGTTTAGGTGAAAATTATCCAGAAGGAAATGGCTTGATAGTGATTGTGGAGAACCGAAGACCCACCTTCCCCGAGCACAGAGGCAGGGGTCAGGGGACCCATAACCCCGGACTCCCAAAGGGGCCCCCAAAGCAGTGCGTCCGAGAGGGGCCCTCACAGGAAATGTACAACCCCCCCCTGAGGAAAGAGGAGAGACGACCCCGAGGAAATCCCCCAGCCACCGCAATGCCGACGCCCCCAAGAGCCGCGGGGACGAGCCCGTGGGCTCCGCCGGCAGCCGGCCCCGCTGAAGTGGTCCTGGCCATGGGCCCTGGGGGCCAGAGGCCCCAGGGGTGCCCCGCCCCCGCGGCAGGGGCCCCGGCCGCCCCCCGGGGGGCCAGGCCCCGCGAAGCCACCGCCGGGAATGGGCCGGCGCCCACCCGGGAACCCGCCCCAAACCCGAGGACCGTCAACGCGCCAGAGGGTCAAGGCGCCCGCCAACGCAGCGGAGGAGGGCAGGACATGGGGGGATGGGCTCCGCACCTAGCGGAGACTTGAGATGATCTTGGGAGAGGGAGCGGACCGAACCCAAACCTGGAAAGAAAAAAAAAAAAAAAACACTTATTCACACCATCCCTCCCTTGTGCCCCACTCGCCACACACAGACACCAAAAAAATAAATAAATAAATAAATAAATAAAATAAAAAATAAATTTAAAAAAAGGACGCTTTACACACATTCTCACATAGCATTCACATCCAAAAAACCCAAGTGGGGGGGGTCACCACAATTCAACAATACGACTGCCTGTGCCCGACCCCCGGCCCCGCCCCCGGACCAGGCGCCCCCCGGACCAGGCCCCCCAAAGAGGGGGGGCCGACACGTACGGCCGACACGTACGGTCCATCCGACCAGAGCCCCCCATCACCCACTATATACCTAATAGACCCCCTCCCACCCCGACCTTACCCTAGCCACCCCTGCCCCCCATCCCTTCCTGGGGAGAGCAGAGGCGTCAGCCCCAGATCCGGTAAGCCGCCGGCCAGCCGTAACAGCCCCCCGCCAAGGATTTCTTGGATTTAGGATTTCTATTATACTGTATCACTATAGGCCTATAATATTTCAGGCTGGAGGGTAGGGCACATATTTTATTTATTTTTTTAATCCACTGTAATCTCTTCCATTACATATGTTTCAGACAGTTAGCTGTGCTCTACAAGTCGTCGGTTGACTAGCATCATCATCATCGCTACTACCCCCCTCTCCACTTCCCTCAGTGTTGTCCCGGAATTCACGCCTAACTATAAAACAGTGGGTCACGTGACTGAATGAGGAATTTAGCGTCGCCTGCTATCTTAGTGAATTATTTTATGCTATAAACAACGAACTGCTGGATTTTTTTAATGTTTTTCACTTGTGATGTATTTAATTTTGTACATACTATAAAAATGAGAAACTATAAGTATGTGGTTTTCTATTTGAACTTTAAAGACTGTCTGAATTTAGCACAGCAGTCATGAGCTCCTTTCCCCCACATGGTAGAATTCTTACTCTATCTATTGTTGACCCGATGAAAGTTCAAGGAACAGGAGCAGGAGCTAGAAGCTATTATTTAGGGTATTCGGATGGAGCCAAAGAATGGAGTCTAAAAGAAATATTCGTTACAGAGGGTGAAAGGGAGGAAATCAGGATTACAAATAAAGCATTGTTCTGATTTTTATAAAGTACAAAACCAATACGTGGAATATAGTAAGTGAAGGGTATAGATACATGTTCATGTACAGTAGGTGGTGATACACACCACTGTTTGCAATTTGAATAAGAACAATGATTTTGCTGTGTTTTTAGAAATGAAGATGTCAAAGAAATAGGCACATAACTGCCGCCTGAAAAGGATCAAGATGTGCCAGATGTGGTGCTGATCATAAATTCAAATAATGTTCAGATGATGTGCAGGAAATATGCTGTAACTGGTGGTAAGCACAGAGTGACATATGCAGAAGTCAAGAAAAGGGCGGTAGAAAGTCAGGAATAGGGTGATAGATATTCAATAAGTTAAAACAATCAATAACCTATCCGTAGGCAGTGAACAGGGTTGGAGATTAGAATGGAACATTTTATAAACCAGCATAAGTTTGGACAGGTATTCACAGGTAGGCCTGTGAATACCTGTATTACAATAGTTGTAATACAATATATTACAACTATTATATTGTAATATATAATAGTTGAAGTTTGGAGTGAAGATGTAAAAATGTATTTTCTAAACAGACCTGCAACTTTTTTTATGTTCCCTCTTCGAGATCTTATGAGAAATTTGACTGAGTGGAACTATGTGCATGTTGGCTCACTGCAGTTTATGCAGAGACCCATTTTTTAAAGAATGTTATGTTATGTTTTCCTCTTTTTTCGTGCACTGAATCTGACTTAATGGTCTAGGCCAGGGGTCGGCAACCTGCGGCTCTTTGCTGCATCTGATGCGGCTCAGCTGTTGAAAACAATTATGTCACAGAGCTGTGTACCTCATGCAGGCAGTCGTCGATGCTGGCTGACGAACACTCCTCACCAGTTGGTGGCAGTAATGTACACTGAAAAGATGTTTGCCAACTGCCAATAAACTCAAGAAGAAGAAATAATGCTTGCGAGTGGCTGCAGAGCGAAATAAGCGGAGAAGGCGGCATTTTCAGATGCTGTTTTTTTTGTAGTAAATTCTACAAATGACAAGGGGACCAGGGTGACACGGTACCTAAAATAACATGGAGTCATTGATGAGGGTAAAGAGAGCTAAACAGCAGGGTAAGAGTCGTTTCTATATATGACGTTTGTTAATTTTCAAAGTGAGGAAAAGCGAACTGCGCTTGGTTTGAGGCTGTGAGCGGAGTCCTGCGCGGCTGAAGTCGAGCTTCAGGTGCCGCCTGAACGTCTGATAGCTCGTCTAATGCAGCTGTTAGCTTGTTAATGACAGGAGCTCGTTTATGTGCGTAACTTTCCCGGATGTGATTAAAATGTGTTCAGATTAAGAGAAAAGTATTCCGAAAGTACCGTTTATATGGGATGAAAATCAAATAATCCAACCATGACGTGCGTTTACTCGCACCAAGCTTTATTCAAAATAAAAACTCTGACATTAGCAGAGTTGATGATTTCCATAAAACAATAGAAGTTTTGTACTTCTACAAAAAAAAGAGGCAAAGATGCGTTGGTTCTGCTCCCGGTCCATTGTGTCACAAAAAAATGTGTTATATGCAGTGTGATTTAATTTAAAATTTCAAAAGGGTTTTATGGCTCCTAGTGTTTTCTAACGGGTCCAAATGGCTCTTTGAGTGGTAAAGGTTGCCGACCCCTGGTCTAGGCTAAGGGATTTTTTTATTTTTTTTTGCCCTGACTACATTGAAAGAGGGGTATAGTTAAGAAATGATTTTAGCTGATGTAGAATTTTGTTTTAAAGGAGTATTTATGATGGTGAAGTTGGTGTTTTTCCTAATTGGATCTGGTTTGATAACATTTGCAGTTATAAAACCCAGGCATCCCTCTGTTAAGGTTCACACCCTTATAGAGGGGTGATAAGATGATTGTTTGAGAAACAAGCAATAACCGACCCCCCCACCCCGCAATCCCACCTGAGATAGCCTTGCTCCCCTGTTGCCCCCACAAATCAAAAAGCCTGGCTCCGCCACTGATCACAAGCTATCATTTTCTATGTCTGATCTGTAACACAGGTGGTGAAACAACACATCCAGCAGTCTATACTGGAGAAGGAGCTGCTGTACTTTGGATATGAAGCTTTTGGAATCGCCTTTGTAGACCCAGTGAGAAAAAAAGCAATTTTCATAAATTTTCTTATCATTTGTTGTTGGGATATACTTATGTGCCCTATAACATGCAAGCTTATTATTTTCACTGTAAGGACACTTGGACTCCAGAGGATGTCATGCCGAAGACGCTGAGAAACAAACACAAGTAACATTTATAGCACTTCTGCAAACGTACCTATACTGTGTACTGTTGTTTTTTAGATTTGAAACTAATAAGGTTATTGTCGAAACTAATAGGGTTGATATTTTTTAGTTTGCATGAGCTTGTCTGTCAGATGGTAGCATCTGAGCAATATGTTGTGTAGAGTGGCAGAGCAAAAATTCAGAAATGTATGGAAATCTCATGTACATATGCAATTCATTTAGACTTTAAATGTGGAGTTTTAAAAAACAAATATGTAAAATTATCAACACCAATATGCCTGTCGGGCTGCACATCAAGGACCCCCCCCCCAACCCCCACCTCACCCCCAAATGAGTGTAGTGTGAGAATACAGCTTTATAGCTCAGTCAAATAACAGTCACTTCACCACACATGCATTGACTTTTTCAGCTATTATCCGCTGCTAACTTGCTATTTTCAACAGCATTGTTTCCTTTTGTTAAATATGGTTTAATATTCTCTGTATGCCTTAATTAAAGATTTTTTATTCCACTTGCGGGAAATGCGCACCAAAAAAGGCTTCTTTTTCCTGCCATTGCCATGGTGAATTAGCCTCGTGAGACCATCCTGATCTCGCGAGCTTTCAAGGTTTCACTCGCAGATCAGTCTGGCTACTCTCCGTTAAAGAAAATTTGGAGCCGTTCACCAAACGAACGTCCAATCAGCGTTGGCTTTGAGGCGGGTTGAGGTGTGACGCAACGGGAAGCGCGTCAGTTCAGTCTAAAGAACATGGCGGCTTCAGCCGATGAAACTAGCGTTAGCGCGGCTATAGAGCAAGTTTTATCAGAATTACAGAGTATTTCTTTGCTGAGCTAACGAGCCTTTACCTGCAGCAGCAAGAGCAGCTTGGCTTGTGGTTGTGTTTTCGTCGTCGCTCGTAACAGAGTGACGACGAATCTAATTGGTTCATTTGGCCCGTCTATCACCAACATAGGCCAATCAGCTAACCAGTATTTTCGCCCCTTCCCAAAATTACTTCAACGGAAGGTTTCCAGATGGATATGCGGAGCAAATCTATCTGGTGGAGTCAGGTTAATGGTGAATCACGTTATCTGCATTCCATTAATGAGGGCTTCTTTCATGTTCATGCTTAACTTGGGGTTGATTTGACACTGAGGTTAGTTACCACATTGATATTACCTGTTCTGAGACTGAAAACTCTGAGTGTGACAGGGTGCTTTCTACTCAGGGTGGATTGGTGATTCTTTCTAAAAAGTGGCACAGGTGATTGTATCTTTGTTTAATTTGTTTTAATTTTCCCACCACAACTACAATTGAGTGAACACAAGTTCTCGGGTCTGTTGCTCTGCATGCACAACCCTTCCCTTGCATATGTGGCCTATGAAACATTTCTTGCAGGTTGTATCAAAATCTGGCTGTCAGATGGAGGTATAAGGCAGGATGGGGAGGGAAGGACAACGGCCTAAACCATTCACATTAAAACCTTCAGGTTGACCTAGGAGTTCCATGCTGCTCTCATCTCTGCTTCACTAAGCCATTGTAAGCTTGTTTTAGCTTGCTATTCTGGTTTTCATAAACAAAGTAACACACACCAACTGATTAGCAATTAATTTAATTTATATAGGGCCAACTCAAAACATGTCATCTCAACCACTTGAAGTCAATTAAATAAAGACAGATACAGATAAACTGATGAAAAACCTTTCTATCTAAGCAAACCCAGCAGATTACATTGAGTCATTGACTTGGAGAATTTGCTCCACCTGGTTAAGCATGTTGCAACAGTATAAATGTACTTGAATTGTGCATCGTTGACTTTACAGCAATCCGCCTTACCTACTATAGATATATTGACACTGGAACAGGCTCAATGTTAACGGCCACGCGCCACAGCTGACTGGGTGTTTGCTTTTAGCTATAGCCAGAAGCTCTGCACTAGTGGGGTGGAATTCTAAACAATAACTGGCTTCCTAGAGTTATTGAATAAGGAAACGGTGTAGTGATGAAGTTCCAACACTTTATTGAGAAACAAAGCAGAGGTCACATAGATGGAAAGTAATCGCACCCCACGGTTCCGCTGCAGTCTGCGTCTGCCTGTTTCTGCCCCTCCTCCCTTTTGGCTCTCCCTAATACTCGATTGTGGCCTTGGTATGAGACAAAACAAAGACAGTCTATCCTAGACAATTCTGGAAAACGTCAAAGCGGCTGGTCATTGATAAGAAGGTGTTTAATTGTTCAAACACAGCTTTTTCAATAATCCTACGGATAAAGGGGAGGTTTGAGATGGGCCTGTAGTTCTGGAGTAGTAGTTTGTCTAAATTGTTCTGTTTCAGTAGTGGTTTGATAATTGCTGTTTTTAGGGACTGGGGGAAAACACCTGACAGAAGGGACGCTATGACAGGCAAAACTTTCTTAAAGAAAACTGGGTAGAACATCAAGGCAGCCGGGGGAAATTAAGATAAAAAGAAACTAAGGGACTATGTACACACAAAGGAAGCAAAAGGACAAATAAAATTGTTCAAAACCATCATCAGAATGATTCAGTGAATCCTGGTTCACTGCAGATCTAAGTTAGAAAACCAAAGTTCATCTTAAAGAACATGGAATGAGGTTAAATTAGCTTAACTAATTCAGAACAATATTTGGTGTTTCAACCCATTCACAATGCAAATCTGAGTTACATAAAACATTAATTGTTCGAGGACATAACATTTAAAGAATGATTTGCTAAGAGGAAATCAGCAGCCTTTAAGAGACTTGATCTTACTAATGCAATTATTTCTCCGGAAAATGATTTAGGCTCTAATTGGTAATTTAGGATTAAACCATCGACCGGAAATGACGTGTTGGAGCACTTACTGTGGGCTGTAGCTTGGGTTTAATGCTAATGTTACACAAACACCATTAAATTGACATTAATGTTCCATATTAATGCTGTAATAACACTTATAGCACTATCGAACGATGGCAGAACAAAATGAAAACAAGCATTATGTTTAAAAATGAACCATAGTTGTTTTTACTGTAGCCGTAAGTTATCCGGAAGCTACTAGTGACTAATGCTAGTAGAGATTCGGTGCTAATTTAAAAGACTTAAGTTCTGTTTGGTAGCAATGAGCAGACCAGACAACACAAACATTAATATTTCATCGGTGTATAAAACCCTTATGGAAATAAAGGTTGTTATAACCGTAAAGAACTTACTCAAACACATCAGCAAAACTTGGTTTCCAGAATGCTAGCGGGGCTAGTGTGTTAGCTCGGTCAAGTTTTAAAAACATAGTGAAAACACATTAAGTAAGCCACTTTACTTGCCTTGCCTAACTCTGCCTAATCTTTGCTTCTATTTGAGTTTGGTTGATTTTGGGCATCCAGTTTGAAGATTTTGGGCCAGGGTGAAGGCTGGTTATCTGATGTTGTATGTTGTGTGTAACTTTATTGCAATTTAATTCAAATTAGGTTCTAATTTCCATGACCTTTGTTATGATGGTTGTGTTGTAACTGCAACAGATGTTTTTTTGTTTTGCGTCAACCCGGTTGGGTCACTGAAAGGGGTGCGCGGCTAAAAACGTTTGGGAACCGCTATTTTAAATATTAAAATATTTTAGATGTTACAAGAACATTTTGAAAATTAATGAACTAAAATAAAATACATTTTAATTAAATACTCATGAATTATTTTCAAAAAATGAGCCGCATTAGAGGGATCTAATGCGGAGCCGCAGGTTGCCAACCCCTGGTATAGACGGATTCTTTTCTCCGCCGTCTGGTTACATAGAAGATAGGCTGCAGACTTAGTTCCATTCTCAGTTCAGAACGTTTGTGGGTATTCAAACCCCATGTGGGCCCATGGCTTGTCTCCCCGGTGTGAGCCACTCGTCACGAGGGTTCACAGGCAAAGAGAGGAGAGTATTCTCCCAATACTGCTAAGCAGTTGGCAAAATAGAGCGATTGTAGTGTGGCCAGGGCAATTTATACAATGCCCCCCTGCTGTGAGAACAGTCACTTGGGAGGAGTGACTGCAACAGTCTCTTACATTTATTGTGGCCTTAGAATCTGATCTTAAATTATTTTCCTATTGGCACAACATCTCCCCTCAAATCTGATAATGGAGATCCAATTCTCCGTTTTTGGAACCAATGTTTTCTTCAGCCATGATCTGGACTGTAAAGAGTCACTGGGCTCATGTGGACGAGAAGACAGTTCATTCAAACTTCAATTCATTTAGAAGCTTGTCTCTGGGAGGGATTGAGGTATGTTTGGCAGAGAACTGACCCTAAGTACCGTTTTTTTCGGACTATAAGGAACACTTAAAATCCTTAAATTTTCTCAAAAATTTATGGTGCGCCTTATAATCTTGTGCGTCTTATATATGCTTAAAATTGTGCTTACTGACCCATTTTAGGTGGTACAATTTGCTCAAAAATCTTTAAAAATGTATAAGTACAACTTTGGTAAGCAAGAAAGCCGCTCCACTCAATGGACATTCGGAGCATTACGGTACACTGTCACTACCTGATCAGACCCCTCCGCGCCCGGAGCAGATGCTAGCAATAATAAACCTAGTAAGTTAATTCAATATGAAAGTTATGTTTATTTTGGCCTTATGTTAGAAACAGGGCAGTGCACTCATACTCCTCTGTCCTGACAGAGACGGATAGCTCTCCCTCTCAGGAGAGAGCGGTGTTAAGGAAGACACACAACAGACACTTTGCAAAGCGCTGCAAAGCAGCATACGTGCGTCCTACGCTCAGGTTAGCTTTTCATTTTAATCAGTCAACAAATGTACACCAGAAGCATAACGCTATGTTACGGCTAGATCAGATTCTTATTTCAGACGCGTATATGCTCCTGTATGGCAGGAAATGAACCGGAAAACTTCCTGTTCACTTCTGAAAGTGTCCCAAAACAAGAGTAAAAAACAAAGCGCCATGGATGATGTAATTGTGACAAGCTAACAAGCTAACAAACTGAATTATGCGATTTCTAATCAGATATGGTAAAGTCACAGACCTTTAGCAGATCAAAACATAGTATATATTACTGATAATTAATACCTTACCCATATATTACTGATAATTTGTCTTTCTTTAATTACTTACCCATGTGTAGTTGTTTGGGGGACTGATTTCCCTGGTGAGATGTAGACTCGCTAACATCAGGAGTTTTGAGCTCCTCGATCTCAGCTTCAGCTTCCTCCATCCTCACCACTATCTACAGAGGAACAATAGGGTAGTTCATTGTTATTGTTTTGATGCGGGTTTTTCGTGCATGCGCGCTGGACTGGTAGGCAAAAGGCGAACACAATGGCGGACGCAAACAGAGAAACCGACGAGTTCTCCACGTATTTTTCTTCTTTAGATAACATATCACAAGATCGTTTTAAGAGTAAGTTTATGGATGATGGTATCAGATTGCCAGATCCACACAGCAAAAGCCTGAAGGGACGGAGCGAGTCTGTGAAATGCTGGCCAAGTGTTCTGTACCACAACATATACAGCTGCCTTATAAACATGCAGGCCAGTACACACGAGAGAGCACGAAAGCCCCTGAAACCACTGGACGGCTACAATTATTTTTATATCTGGACATAGGCACCAGCAACCCCCGTGACGCCATGAGGGATTAAGCGGGTCAGAAAATGGATGGATGGATGGATGTTCAGACATGTTTGTGTAACAGCAGAAAGCAGCGTCGGACACAGACAGCGCCTCAGCAGAGACGAAGACCCGCCCGGTAGGTTAAAAAAACATTGTTCACTACGGATTATTTTGGTGTTTTTCTCTTGTTAAAATGGGTGGGGGTGTCGGCGACGTTGCAGCGTAAACACAGACGTACTAGCGCGCATGAACAGGGGCGTAATGCAGCCGCTGTCGGGTGAACATTATTGCACACTGATTGCACAAAGAAAACTAAAATGATGCAGCGGGCTGCTGCTGCAGCGCATCGACTCCGCTTCTCCCGGCCCCGTCTAGCAATCGCCACCTCCCCTCCCCAGCTATTTAAGTAGAACAATGACCAGTGCAAAATTAAGTTGTATTTACCGGAGATGAAGTGTAGACTGCAAATTCTGTCGTGGTATGATGGCTCCCACAGTCCATTGGGATTGTCTGCCTGTGCTCTTTTTATTGAAATTATCCATTTCTTTCTTCGTCCTTCAGTAAACGACAGAAACGTACATCGGACGATTTGGAATACCTCTGTGTGCAACCGGGAGCACAACGAGTCGTAGGCATTGTTTAGATTCCAAAAATAAACTAACTAAAAGTACGCTCTAAATCACCCATTTTGTCATGTAGTAGACGAGAACAGTACTGTTTTTTGCCTACCCGCGGGACCCGGATGTAGCGCTGACGTCACGCGTGAACTGGTCTATAAGTACTCATGTACTTATCTTCATTCAGACTGTTACAACACATTTTTTTATAAGATATGATGGACAGAAGGACACCTTGTATACAGCGTCCGCGCTGGATCCTCGCTTTAAGGCCTTTCCATTCCTGTCTGCAAAATTACACCTTCTCCAGGCTGCAGGCTGAGGCTGCCACTGCTGCACGTGATGTATTTAGAAATGTTTTTATTTAATAAGAATGTTTTCACTGATGATTAAAAGATTGGATTAGAAAGAACATTACTTAAGTTAAGAATTCAATTATGTTTAATCTTATTTTTTTCCTGTCCAATTCAACAGCAAGATAATGATGCCAATGATGCCGATAAAGAAGCTGAGGATACTTTGCCCAAGAAGCCCAATAAATCCAGCACCTTGGAGTCTCTCCTTGGCAGAGTCTATTCAACAACAGTAAAGGATCACCGGCTAAAAACTACAGCAATAATGGCTGAAGATGAAGTCAGAAGATACAAAGCTGAAAATCCTGCTGGGCTGAATGAGAACCCTTTGATCTGGTGGTAGTCAAATGAAAGGGAGTATCCACTGTTGGGTCGCCTTGCAAAGCATTATCTTTGTGTCCAATGCAGGAACCAGTATTGCATTGGAGAGGGTATTTTCAACAGCTGGTGACATCATCACTGCAAAAAGGAGCTGCCTAAACACAGATCATGTCAATGAACTCATTTTCATTCACAAGAATCTCACAATTAGTGAGAAGTGAAAAGAAACACGATAATTTGACTTGGCAGTTTAATTTACTTTGTGTTTATTTGCCAGTATTTTTTTGGCCCTTAAAAGAGATAATGCCTTTATGCAAATTGCAGAGATGGAATGTTGTAGTTAAAGTTTAGTTTCACTTGCAATACTTTTAATTATACAAATTTGCACTTCTGAGACTTGACAGTTTTATTTACATCCCAAGTTTAAACTGTCCGGTTTACAAGTGCGTACTTTGTGTTTAATGTGAAGGGGGGAAAAAATAAAATACATGTGTATTTTGCAATCACAGATGAGCCACTATTATTAATGTAAGAGCAGATGGAATCGAACTTAATCAAAATTAATTGATTCTGAGCTGTATGAATCAAAATCAAATAGATTCAGGACTTTGGCCAAAATACCCAGCCCTACTACTTTGTAGGATTCCAGAAATGTGTTCTAGTTTAATCAGAAATGTTCCTACATATTTTGATCTTATTTTGAAAAGCTAAGCTGAGAAAAAGGAAGTGTTTGCATGCCTAAGCACAGACATCATAATCGTAGACGCCCTGGGTGAGAGGCGTGCAGAGAGAGCGGCCATCTTAGGTCAGACCAAGCTGCAGTCAGACAGAATACAAGTAAATTCAGGAAAATGTACCTTTATGTTTTCAGACACTCTGAATCTGGTGAATTCTCCCCCGATTTCCAGATAAATCAACTGACTGAAAACGTCACCCTTTTAGGGGCTATATGGGACCAATTAATTGAATGAAATTACTGTCTAACTTAATAAATAATTTTGATTTTGTATTGACAGTTAGCAAACTTCCAGAGCTACATGCCAGGAAGCCCGACTTTTACTCCGCTTATGGGTGCGCAAATAAAAGGACACTACAAACCACATCCCGGGGAATTACCTTCCATAAGTAAGATTTTATGATAGATGATCCTCATGCTTTACAGTTACAATTTTTCCAGCATAAACACAATACGGGCTAATGGGTAGCAGGGATGGAAGTAGAGAAAAGTACATTAAACACCAAAATCAAACAAAATGGTCCTAAATTACTGGATAGACATGATTTATAGGTGGTTGGGGGGGGGGGGGGGGGGGGGTAAACTATATTCTGGTTTTGCTATGATTTTGTAATGTATTAGATTCTAAGATACGTTATTAGGTTTTTTGTTGATTTTTTTTCCCCCCAGATCGCGGTTTGTATTATATCATTTTTAAATGCTGTTATGAGCATTTTGCTCTCACTTGTCTGTATATAGTTTGGCTCCTATGTAGATAAGTGCTGTTGTCTGTAGATCGGTGTCTGTGTATATAGCCTATATATATAGCCTATAGCCTATATATATATAGCCTATAGCCTATATAGATATAGCCTATAGCATATATATATATATATATATATATATATATATATATATATATATATATATATATATATATATATATATTGTCAGGGTTCTCTGTGTTGTCCTGCTCTAACTCTACTCCTCAGGTGTGTCTAGTTGGCTGAGGGGGCGTGGCCCACACCTGCGGCTCGTTCCAGGCGACTTCCTCTGGCTTCTTAAGCAGAGCACTGACAGATGGAAGACGCCAGAGCCTTAACCAGTCGTGGTACGATGTGGCCTCCGACCCAACTCCTGGAGCCCTGCATTGGGACCTGGAGGACAGGATCAACCAGGCCCAACTATTAGACCCGGACCCAGGTACAGGCCCAGCGGGACTTAAGTACGTTCCCCAGTCTGTTCGCCCTGAGGTTCTAAGTTGGTGCCACGATGCTAAGTTTTCCGCCCATCCGGGTATTTATAGAACCCAGTCTCAGGTGCCCCGGCGCTTCTGGTGGCCATCATGGACCAAGGATGTGAGAGAATATGTCCCAGCCTGTCCCCCAAAATAAGCCCTCTACTCAGCCACCTTCCGGTTTGTTAAATCCTCTCCCCATCCCCAAACGTCCATGGTCCCACATAGCTATTGATTTCGTTACAGGCCTCCCTTTGTCCCAAGGCATGTCAACTATTTTGACAGTTGTGGACCGGTTCTCAAAGTCATGTCATCTCATCCCCATCCGAAAATTACCCAACGCCCTCCAGAAAGCCCAGCTCCTCATAACGCATGTTTTCAAACTCCACGGCATCCCAGTTGACATCCTCTCTGACCGGGGCCCTCAGTTCATCTCCCAGGTCTGGCGGCACTTTTGCTCTGCTCTGGGTGCCTGCTACACCCTCACCTCCAGATACCATCCTCAGACCAATGGCCAAACTGAACGAATGAACCAACAACTAGAGACCACCCTCCGCTGCCTCACTTCATCTTCACCTTCAGACTGGAATAAGTTTTTGCCCTGGGTAGAATATGCCCTAAACTCACACATCACTTCAGCCACTGGACGTTCGCCTTTTGAAGTAGCCTTAGGATATCAATCTCCACTCCTACCCACGGATGAACTCAGGATCCCCTTCACCTCCGTCTGGAGCAGCAGGAAGCGGCTGCTGCTCCAGACAGCAGCTGCTGCTGCTGCTTCTCGGCCCATGTAGCGATCGCCACCTCCCCTCCGCCGCTATTTAAGTAGAACAATGACTAGAGCAGAATTAAGTTGTATTTACCGGAGATGAAGTGTAGACTTCAAATTCTGTCGTAGTATGATGGCTCCCCCAGTCCATTGGGAGTATCTGCCTGCGCTCTTTTCATTGAAAATATCTATTTCTTTCATCGTCCTTCCTCCTTCGGTAAACGACAGAAAACGTACATCCCATGATTTGGAATGCCTCTCTGTGCAACCGGGAGCACAACAAGTCGTAGGCATTGTTTAGATTCCAAAAATATACGAACTAAAAGTACGCTCTAAATCACCCGTTTTGTCATGTAGCAGACGAGAACAGTACTGTTTTTTGCCTACCCGTGGGACCCGGATGTAGCACTGACGTCACGCGTGAACTACCCTATTGCAAGTACGGTATTTCCCCTACAGACCACCAGGGCGGCCGAGAAAACATTTGTTCGACCTGAAATGACTCATTTAATCATCCAAAACGGTATGGAACAAATTAATTAACTGAAAAATGTTGCATAGTATGCCTTTAAATCGGATGCTTCAAGCAGATCTAGAATAGATTTTTGACTAGGAACAGATGATATTCTCAAGCTAACATCAGACTGTAATATGTCTCCAACTCATCTTACTGATCACTGCAGAATTGAATTATTAGTTACTCCTCTTCCTGAAAGTCTTAGACACAGAGGGTACTGGAAATTCAATGCAAAAATATGAGTTGTATTGCAACAAAATCAAAAAACTAGTAAAAAAGATTCTGTTAGACAATTCAATAATAACCTACACCTACCAAAATGGGAATTCTTAAAATATAAGATAAGGGCTCACTCAATCTCTTTTAGCCAAAACCTAAAAAGAAACAATGACATGGAAGAAGTAAGGTTAGTTAAAGAGTTAAACCTACTATTTCTTAAACATACGTTGACTGATGCTGATAAAAAATAACCTCCTGACTCAAGAAGCTAAATTAGACAGCATCTACGAAACAAAGGCCCGAGGAGCTTTCGTCAGATCCAGAGCTACAATAAGTGAGGAAGGGGAAAAAAACAGTTAATACTTTTGCAGACTGGAAAAGAGGAGACAAGTTAAAAAATACATTCAATCACTTTATTATTAACAACAATGAATCTATGGACCAAACTCTTATTGCAAAAGAAATTAGTAACTTTTATCAAAACCTTTATTGCTCTTCTTTTTCACCCCAAGAATGCAACCTTCTGCTAAACCAAGTGAAAGACTTCAAGAAATGTTGCGATTTTTCAAGAAAAATTGCCACAAAGATATTATCGAGGAACTAGACAACACCATTTTATGCTTGAAACTTGATAAATCCCTCAGCCCTGATGGCCTTACCGCCAATTTCTATAGACATTTCTGGGATTATCTCAGAGAATTTATATTCCAGGTTTTTAAAGAGATCCTATGTAACGATTCACTTGCCACAGCATGAAGCAGGGCGTTATCACCCTTATACCCAAACCAGGGAGAGACAACAAGATTCTAGACAACTACCGTCCGATCACGCTTCTAAACTGTGATTATAAACTGTTAACGTATATCTATACAAATAGATTAAAGACTGGTCTTAAGGATGCTATTTCTGAAACACAGACTGGTTTTATGTCCAAAAGATCTATACATAATAACATCAGACAGGTGCAAGATTTACTTGAATATAGTGAACTGATTGAGGATAAAGGATTCATCCTTTTCCTAGACTTTTATAAAGCCTTTGATATGTTGGAGCATCAGTTTCTTTTCAGTTTGCACTTGTTCGGATTCCGGGCAAACTTCTGTATAATAATAAAAAGCTTTTACAATGGTACCACAAGTTCAGTTGCACTGCCACACGGTACGTTTCCACGTTTCACCATTAATAGGGGAGTAAAACAGGGCTGTAATATTTCCCTGTTTCTCTTCATCTTGGCTGTTGAAGTATTGAGTATTTTCATAACAAATTCAAATAATACCTAAATTGAAAGTTTTTGTTGACCAAATTATAATCAGTCAACTAGCTGACAACACTACAATTTCTTTGAAGAATCTAGACCAAACCCCTAAAGTACTTGAGTTAATTAATACTTTCTCCAAAGCATCTGGGTTAACCTTAAACCTGCAGAAGTGTGAACTGATGGCGATTCATGACTCTGATCTGATGGAAGCTTATAGTATCCCTATTAAATCTTCAGTTACATATCTGAAGATTTAAACCAAAGGATTTTTAAGAAAATTGGAGGCTTAGATTTTGTTCTTAGATGTGACTTTAATATTGACAGACTTCCTGTTATCTGCCTTTCATAAGCAGATTTTGTTGTGTTGGAAACTTGTGTACACACACAACTTTACTCCTCACCAAACGCCCATCTAGAACAACATATATGCGTTACACAGAAACAAGTCTTTGTATTTGGTTCACTGGATGGAAAAAGGTATTTGTTCCATAAAACATCTTCTTAATGACAATGGAGATTGGCTGTCTTATGACAAATTTTGCTTATTATATAATTTGGATTGCACTCGCACTCAGTTTAACACAGTAATGAACTCTATCCCAACTGCAGTCAAAAATCTGGTTCAAAATATAAACACTCAGTTAGCTAACCTTCAGTTACCCGCTCTTCAACTGTTTGGAGTTAACCTTTTGGACCAAAGTAACTCTAACAAACGAATGCATCAACGTCTAACTAATTCTATATTTCCTACCAGACCAAATAAAAACTCCATTTTAATTTTTTTTCTGAATCAGAGGGTAATAAGTAGAGAACTGCTTACCTTAAATACCCTCTATGTCCTAAACCTAAAGAAGTTAATTTAAAAATTCTTAATGACATTTTTACATCCAGAGAACTATTAACGCAAAGATTCAACTTTGATACCAACACCTGTACCTTTTGTGACAACGACTTTGAAACAACAGATCATCTCTTCTTCCATTGTGTGCATACTGGTACATTTTGGAGAAACTTTCAGGACTGGATCTCAACAAACTTTTCCTATATCATCCCTTTAAAAGAGAAAATTGAATATTTGGAACCACCTACAGAGACAGAAGAACCGACCTCATTCTTTTTTTTTTTTTTTTCTCTTCCCAGTGTCCTGTCTAGCAATGTGGCAATAAGAATTGATATCTTAATGCCAAATAGAGCTCGACAGATTTTACTTTCACAAGTGGAGCAAACAGCTTTCGCCATAATGCTCCGCTTGATTTGTGCGTGTAAATACCTTTATTGTGATTCCTGCAGGGAGAATTTCAAATTATATGGACACTACAATGGGAAAGTAGGAGAGTAAAAGAAAAACAAGAAGAGAAAAAAAAAAGAAAGAAGAGGTGAAAGAAAGAAGAGATAAAAGGAAGAGAATGATAAAACGTCCTCTGTCTGCTCCATCACCTGGAAAGAGACACAAAAAGAACAGCACAACCAACAGACATAAAGCAACAGATACAATCGTGTAACACCTTGATACCATTGCTAAATCATATGTATTATTATTTAAGCTGACATGTGTAATGTGATACCTAAAAAAGAAAGTAAAAGAAAGTAAATAAATAAATTATAGCCTTTATGTATATAAGTGAACATTTAATACCTGGGACCCAGCACCTGTGGGAGTTTGTGAGAGTGCACTAGTTTAGGTGAAAATTTATCCAGAAGGAAATAGTTCGATAGTGATTGTGGAGAACCGAAGACCCACCTTCCCCGAGCACAGAGGCAGGAGTCAGGGGACCCGTAACCCCGGACTCCCAAAGGGGCCCCCAAAGCAGTGCGCCCGAGAGGGGCCTTCACAGGAAATCTGCAACCCCCCCCCCCCCCGAGGAAAGAGGAGAGACGACCCCGAGGAAATCCCCCAGCCACAGCAATGCCGACGCCCCCAAGAGCCGCGGGGACGAGCCCGTGGGCTGCGCCGGCAGCCGGCCGCGCTGAAGTGGTCCTGGCCATGGGCCCCAGGGGCGCCCCGCCCCCGCGGCAGGGGCCCCGGCCGCCCCCCGGGGGGCCAGGCCCCGCGAAGCCACCACCGGGAATGGGCCGGCGCCCACCCGGGAATCCGCCCCAAACCCGAGGACCGTCAACGCGCCAGAGGGCCAAGGCGCCTGCCAATGCAGCGGAGGAGGGCAGGACGTGGGGGGATGGGCTCCGCACCTATCGGAGACTTGAGATGATCTTGGGAGAGGGAGCGGACCGGACCCGAACCTTGGAAAAAAAAAAAAAAAAAACTCATTCACACCATCCCTCCCTTGTGCCCCACTCGCCACACACAGACACACACAAAAAAAAAAAAGGGGACGCTGTACCCACATTCCCACATAGCATTCACATCCAAAAATCCCAAGTGGGGGGGTCACCACAATTCAACAATACGACTGCCTGTGCCCGACCCCCGGCCCCGCCCCCGGACCAGACCCCCCAAAGAGGGGGGGCCGACACGACTCGTACGGGCCACCCGACCAGAGCCCCCCCTCACCCACTATATACCTAATAAACCCCCTCCCACCCCGACCTTACCCTAGCCACCCCTGCCCCCAACCCCTTCCTGGGGAGAGCAGAGGCGTCAGCCCCAGACCCGGTAAGCCGCTGGCTAGCCGCAGCAGCCCCCCGCCAAGACCCCGGACCCAGTGGCCCGCACCTCCTCCAGGCCCCAGACTCCGTGCCGCGATCGGAGATCGGGAGTGTGCAAAAGAAGCGTTTGTTCTAAAAGAAGAACCGACCTCATTCTTAATAACCTGCTGATGAAATTCTTCATCAACTCCTGTAAATGGAGTAATAGAAAACCTGTCTTTTCAGCCTTTAAAAACCTTCTAGTGGACAACCTCTTCAAAACCCTAAAACTGATAAAAAAAACAAGCATGGAATACAGCTCCCGAACGCCTATATTGACCTAAATCTTTTTTTAGAACCAATGCCCCATTGTTGTTGTTTTTTTGTTTGTTATTTGTCTTTTCTGTTAGCTTTTATTGTTTCTGATTTATTGTTATCTTCTAATATGTGTGCCTTAAGATTGTAAGATTTCATTTCTTTATATTTGTACATGCCACGTGATATTGTACATTTGTTCAAATCTTGAATAAAAAATAAAAAAAATAAAAAACTGACACTGAAAATAAAAGCAGAAATTGATGCTATATAACAAAAAAACTGAACTGACTTAAAATATTTAAATGATACAATGAATAAACAAATACATTCAAAATCAGAAAAAAAAGACATATATACGTAGACGCCCCATTGGACGCACCCGGCCACTAGGCCGACGTGCCTATAGGGCAGCCATCTTGGATCAGACCACAGATCAGACAGCTGTTGTTAGAATGAATAGGAGGCAGCTCAGATCTCATTTTAATCATAGGTTCACAATGCTCGTGACCTTTCAGTTAGATTACACATTTATTCAGAAACAAAACAATTCAAACTGAAGTCAAGCTGGATAAAATTTCATAGACTATTCATCACAATCTCTTTTATCATAAATTGACTCCAACAGGATAGCTTCCTACTTCAGGTAAAGTTACAAATGGCACTTTCAACTGTACAAAAAACACATACTCATCAGTGACCATCTGCCACTTTTTAAGAGTATGTGATGACAACAGCACTGATCTACATAGGAGCAAAACTATAAACAGACAAGTGACAGCAGAGGTACCAATAAATTTATATCATTTAAAAATGATACATTTAATACAAACCGCAATGTGGAAAAAAAATCAACAAAATAATGCATCTTAGAATCAAAGAGATTACAAAATTATAGCAAAAAGAAAAATATTCTATATTATTTTCTTCCCATGAATCATGTCTGTCCAGTGATTTAAGACCATTTTGTTTGTGTTTTACACGTCTGAAAAACACAAACACAAAACACTTTGAACGTTTTAGACATGTCTGTCTAAATTATTTATTATTATTAAATAATTATTATTTATTCATCAACTCAATTGATGTATAAATAATCCAGTGTCATAAATAATTGGCTCCACCCACTTCCGGCCCCGCCCACGTTTAATTATTAATTTTATTATTATTATTTAATTATTATTTTAAATATTATTATTATAATCATTGTCAATAATTATTGTAATTTTAATTTATGTCTAATTAATTAATTCCTTTATACACATCCAACCTTGATGCTTGACTGTATTTTGTAAGGGTTTAGTTTTGACTTGGCTTTTGTTTACTATTAGTTTTCAGTTTTTCCTCTTTGTTAGGGTTTCAGTTATGATTTAACTTTATTTTCTGTTAGTTTTCAAGCAACACCAGAACCACAACACGGCAGAGGAGCTCCTCCTTCCCCTCACTTAGATTTCCCTTCACTTCCTCTGCAGTCAGTCACACCTGTTGATCATTAATCAGTCAGACTCATTTCACCTGCTAGCCTCGCTACTTAAGCCTCCCTCTGTTGTCACTCCTCCTTATCTTATAGACCTTTTAAAATTCCAGTCTGTGTTGAGAAGTCTACGTTCAAATAATCAACTACTACTGACAGTTCCTCGGACTCGACTTAAGAGGAAAGGAGATTGGGCTTTCTCTGTTGTTGCTCCAATTCTGTGGAACAATTTACCTCTTCAAATTAAATCTGCCCACAGCCTGGATCATTTTAAATCGCTTCTTAAAACTTATTTTTATTCTTTGGCTTTTATTTGAAGCAGTGTTTCCCATTTTGTTTTGTTGATTGTTGTTGTCTTTCTTGTAAAGCACTTTGGTGCAGTTTTATACCTGTGTTTAAAGTGCTATATAAATAAATTTGACATTGACTCCTCTGCCGGATCGTCATCAGACTACAGTCACTCCTCGCCTGTCTGCCTGGTTTGCTCATGCTAGCAGTTTGTTTCTTACCTCAGTTTAACCTTGTTAGTCTCTGCCTGTTGCTGGATCTAACCTGTCTCCCCTCTGAACCTCAGGAGGAGCTACTAATCCTGTTGTGACTCTAACCTGCAAGTATTCACCCTGCCTTGCTGCTAATTCTGCTGTGGTTCTGGCCTACAAGTACTCACCCTGCTGTTCTGCTAATTCTGCTGCAATTCTGGCCTGTTCAATTCAATTCAATTCAATTTTATTTATATAGCGCCAAATCATGAAACATGTCATCTCAAGGCACTTTACAAAATCAAGTTCAATCATATTATACAGATTGGGTCAGATTATACAGATTGGTCAAAAATGTCCTATATAAGGAAACCAGTTGATTGCATCAAAGTCCCGACAAGCAGCATTCACTCCTGGGGAACCGTAGAGCAACAGGGAGAGTTGTCTGCATTGTACATGGCTTTGCTGCAATCCCTTTTTCTAGAGCAAGCATGAAGCGACAGTGGGAAGAAAAACTCCCCATTAACGGGAAAGAAAACCTCCGGCAGAACCGGGCTCAGTATGAACGGTCATCTGCCTCGACCGACTGGGGTTACAGAAGACAGAGCAGAGACACAACAAGAGAGACAAAAAAGCACAGAAGCACACATTGATCCAGTAATCTGTTCTACATTAGATGGTAGTAGCGGGTGAGCCGTCTTCTCTGGATGATGTCACAGTTAACAGAACGCCAGACCAGGTGTACCTACTATGAAAATGAAAGAAAGAACAGAAAGTTAAAGCAGAAATGACAACACATAATGCATAATTGAAGAACAGTAGAACTCTATAGAGTGAGAAAATTAGGTCCTGATATCCTTCAGTAGCCTAAGCCTATAGCAGTAAAACTATAAAGGTAGCTCAGACTAACATGAGCCACTCTAGTTATAAGCTTTGTCAAAAAGGAAAGTTTTAAGATTAGTCTTAAAACTAGACAGGGTGTCTGCCTCACGGACCAAAACTGGGAGTTGGTTCCACAGGAGAGGAGCCTGATAGCTAAAGGATCTGCCTCCCATTCTACTTTTAGAGACTCTAGGAACCACCAGCAGACCTGCAGTCTGAGAGCGAAGTGCTCTGTTAGGAACATACGGGGTAATCAGAGCTCTGATATACAGTCAGGTCCATAAATATTGGGACATCAACACAATTCTAATCTTTTTGGCTGTATACACCACCACAATGGATTTGAAATGAAACAAACAAGATGTGCTTTATCTGCAGACTTTCAGCTTTAATTTGAGGGTTTTTACATCCAAATCAGATGAACGGTGTAGGAATTACAACTGTGTGTATATGTGACTGCCACTTTTTAAGGGACCAAAAGTAATGGGACAATCTGCTGCTCAGCTGTTCCATGGCCCTCATATTCCCTCATTATCCCATTTACAAGGAGCAGATAAAAGGTCCAGGGTTCATTTCAAGTCTGCTATTTGCATTTGGAATCTGTTGCTGTCAACTCTCAATATGAGATCTAAAGAGCTGTCGCTATCAGTGAAGCAAGCCATCATTAGGCTGAAAAATCAAAACAAACCCATCAGAGAGATAGCTAAAACATTAGGTGTGGCCAAATCAAGTGTTTGGAACATTCTTAAGAAGAAAAAACGCACTGGTGAACTCAGCAACACCAAAAGACCCGGAAGACCACGGAAAACCACTGTGGTGGATGACCGAAGAATTCTTTCCCTGGTGAAGAAAACACCCTTCACAACAGTTGGCCAGATCAAGAACACTCTCCAGGAGGTAGGTGTATGTGTGTCAAAGTCAACAATCACGAGAAGACTTCACCAGAGTGAATACAGAGGGTTTACCACAAGATGTAAACCATTGGTGAGCCTCAAAAACCAGAATGCCAGATTAGAGTTTGCCAAACAACATCTAAAAAAGCCTTCACAGTTCTGGAACAACATCCTTTGGGCGGATGAGACCAATATCAACTTGTACCAGAGTGATGGAAAGAGAAGAGTGTGGAGAAGGAAAGGAACTGCTCGTGATCCAAAGCATACCACTTCATCAGTGAAGCATGGTGGTGGTAGAGTCATGGCGTGGGCATGTATGGCTGCCAATGGAACTGGTTCTCTTGTATTTATTGATGATGCGACTGTTGACAAAAGCAGCAGGAGGAATTCTGAAGTGTTTCGGGCAATATTATCCGCTCATATTCAGCCAAATGCTTCAGAACTCATTGGACGGCGCTTCACAGTGCAGATGGACAATGACCCAAAGCATACTGCGAAAGCAACCAAAGAGTTTTGTAAGGGAAAGAAGTGGAATGTTATGCAATGGCCAAGTAAATCACCTGACCTGAATCCGATTGAGCATGCATTTCACTTGCTAAAGACAAAACTGAAGGGAAAATGCCCCAAGAACAAGCAGGAACTGAAGACCGTTGCAGTAGAGGCCTGGCAGAGCATCACCAGGGATGAAACCCAGCGTCTGGTGATGTCTATGCCTTCCAGACTTCAGGCTGTAATTGACTTCAAAGGATTTGCAACCATGTATTAAAAAGTGAAAGTTTGATTTATGATTATTAATCTGTCCCATTACTTTTGGTCCCTTAAAAAGTGGCAGTCACATATACACACTGTTGTAATTCCTACACCGTTCATCTGATTTGGATGTAAATACCCTTACCCTCAAATTAAAGCTGAAAGTCTGCAGATAAAGCACATCTTGTTTGTTTCATTTCAAATCCATTGTGGTGGTGTTTAGAGCCAAAAAGATTAGAATTGTGTTGATGTCCCAATATTTATGGACCTGACTGTATGTTGGAGCTTGATTATTAAGGGCTTTATACGTTAGAAGAAGAATTTTAAATTCTATTCTTGATTTAACAGGGAGCCAATGAAGGGAAGCTAAAATTGGAGAAATATGATCCCGCTTGTTGATTTTCATCAGAACTCTTGCTGCAGCATTTTGAATCAGCTGAAGGCTTTGAACTGCATTTTGTGGACTACAAGTATTCACTCTGCTGTTCTGCTAATCCTGCTGTGGTTCTGGCTTTCAAGTATTCACCTTGCCTTACAGCTAATTCTGCTGTTGCTCTGTCCAAGAACTCACTCTGCCGTGTTGATGGTCCCACTTGCAAGTCCCTGTCTCCGTTCAGCTCCAGCCAGAACTTTATCTCCGGGCTGTCAGCTCCTGCTCTCATCTACACTCATGTTCCAGTTCAGTCCTGCATCTCTGGTTTCTTCATCCACCATTTATTACCTTTCAATAAACTCTCAATTTTAGCTCTGTGTGTGTGGTTCTGGGTTCATTGAAGACCAATCATGACATATTTTAATTAATGTTAAGCATTTATTTATGTCTGTTCATTAACTTTATGCATGAAAGGTGATAGGTGCTTACTCTAACTTTTCATTGCTCAGCATCAATCCTACATTCACAAGGCTGGAAAGTTCTTGTTGTCCTTCCCGAGTATGGAGCAAGCACTTACTGGATTGCCAGTTCATCAAGAGCTCGTGACGCAGAGCCTATATTCACCGCTACTGTGAGTCTGAGTGAGGGTCTCAGATAGAACAAACACTAAACACGCAAAAAGCAAACTAATTAGCTTGCAAAAACATGGGGAGCAATTGGGGGTGAAGGGTCTTGCTCAGGGACCCAGAATGGAAGCTTGTGGGAGTTGAACTCAGAACCTCTGGGACTGAAGCTCTGTGCTCTAACCACTAGGCCACCACTCCCCTTTACACCACACACATATACATATATACACGCATATACACACACACATACAGCACAGTGTATTAAATAGATTATTGCACATTAGTTATTGCCTAAAGTTATAACAGTTGTGGTTATATAGAACAGATTGCTGGATCAATGTGTGCTTCTGTGCTTTTTTGCCTGTCTTGTTGTGTCTCTGCTCTGTCTTCTGTAACCCCAGTCGGTCGAGGCAGATGACCGTTCGAACTGAGCCCGGTTCTGCTGGAGGTTTTTCCTTCCTGTTAATGGGGAGGTTTTTTTCCACTGTTGCTTTATGCTTGCTCAGTATGAGGGATTGTTGCAAAGCCACGGACAATGCAGACGTATTACAGGTGCTTGTCAAGACTTTTATGCAATCAACTGGTTCCCTAATATAGGATTAAAGATTAAAAACTTCTTTCTTTTAAAGGCCAGCTAAAGATATTTTATGCTTCCAATTATGGATGACTGTGTATGAATGGTTTGGTAAAATGCTGCCATCTAGCGTTAAAAATTAGAACTGTTTTTATGACAAAATGACATCTGAATGATGAAACGTCTGATGAAAAATTAATGACTTTCTGTAGGCTGTACACACCATTGGTCCAAGAGGCTTTTTTGTAGGGCCTGAGAAGTTACATGTGCTTACCGAGTTTCATGATTCTCGGACAAAGCATGGCTTGGGGCTTACTGATTTAATGCATTTTTAATGGTTTTCCACAAACTTTATTTTTGCGGTGCGATAACGAAGGCAAATATTTCTTCAAACTTTTGATAACTTTTAACCCCCAATGTCTTAAGTCCACGCTGAAAAAATTTGAAAGTGATAGCTTAAAATCCCTAGGAGGAGAACGTAAAAGTAGGAGGCAAAAACCGGCAATAATAATATTAATATTATTATTAATTAATATTATTAATATTATTAATAATAATAATAATAATAATAATAATAATAATAAGAATAAGAATAATAATAATAATAATAATAATAATAATAAAATCTGCAGTTACAATAGGCCTTTGCAGCGCTTAACTGCTCGGGCTTAATAATTATAATAAAATCTTCTATAAAATTGAATTGAATTGAATTGTACAGTTACAATAGGCCTTCGCAACGCTTAGCTGCTCGGGCCTAATAATAATAATAATAATAATAATAAAACCTGCAGTTACAATAGGCCTTCGCAACGCTTAGCTGCTCGGGCCTAATAATAATAATAATAATAATAATAATAATAATAATAATAATAATAATAATAATAATAATAATAATAATAAAACCTGCAGTTACAATAGGCCTTCGGAGCGCTTAGCAGCTCGGGCCTAATAATAATAATAAAGCCGCAAGTGGCGTCTATCGGCCCTCACAGCCAAGCGCCGCTCTGGCCTATTGGCCACCGCGGGGGTTCGCGCAATGCCAGCCGCCAGCCAGCGCAGAAGCTGTCACGCATTTTTCCCGCCCGTCTACTGGGCGATTCACAAGAACGCGTTGGGCAGCGCTCCCCCACGACAATCTGGTGCAGATCGGTCGATGCAGCGAGGAGATACAGCCGTTGAATAATGATAATGCATTTGGCCACCGGACCGGACTAAAGCGGACCCGCGGGCCGTACGTTTGACACCCCTGGTCCTGCCTCACGGACCAAAACTGTTAGTTGGTTCCACAGGAGAGGAGCCTGATAGCTAAAGGATCTGCCTCCCATTCTGGTTTTAGAGACTTTAGGAACCACCAGCAGACCTGCAGTCTGAGAGTGAAGTGCTCTGTTAGGAATTACGAAAGTTGGTACACAACATACACATGTGGAATATTGCTAAAGTGTTACTTTAGCAATATTCCAATTGTTACTTTTACATTATTACTTTTGGGTGTGTATCCACCAATTTAACTGTCAAACTTTCATAAAAGCTGTCTTAATGCAAGAAATGAAACCCTTAAACACATGAAATAACAATTGACTTTAAATAACTAAAAAGGTTTTGTTAACTTTTCACATGACGCTGGATTAACAGCTAGTAAGATACCTTTGATTAAATTGGTATACGGATGTTTAAACCAGGGGTGTCAAATGTACGGCCAAACAATTTAGTCCGGCCCGGTGGCCCAATGCATTATCATTATTCAACGGCTGTATCTCCTCGCTGTATCGACCGATCAGCACCAGATATATTGTGAGTCGTGGGGGACCGCTGCCCAACGCGTTTGTGTGTATCGCCCAGTGGACGGGGGAGGAAAATACGTGACAGCTTCTGCGGTGGCTGGCGGCCGGTGGTGCGCGAACCCCCACGGTGGCCAATAGGCCGGAACGACGCTTGGCTGCGAGGGCCGATCGATGCTGCTTGCGGCTTTAATTTTATTTGTCCTTTTGTTGTTTTGTGTGTGCGTAGTTGTTTAGTTTCTTTAATCTTAATTTTTCTTAGCAGTTTTAGTTAAGTTTAACTGGCTTGGTAAAGAAGAGGTTTTGAATGACCTATATTCCTAATTCAAGTAAACACATTTTTTATGAGCTTCATTTATTTCTGGTAATAAATTATTATTATTAATTACGAAAGTTGGTACACAACATACACATGTGGAATATTGCTAAAGTGTTACTTTAGCAATATTCCAATTGTTACTTTTACATTATTACTTTTGGGTGTGTATCCACCAATTTAACTGTCAAACTTTCATAAAAGCTGTCTTAATGCAAGAAATGAAACCCTTAAACACATGAAATAACAATTGACTTTAAATAACTAAAAAGGTTTTGTTAACTTTTCACATGACGCTGGATTAACAGCTAGTAAGATACCTTTGATTAAATTGGTATACTGATGTTTAAACCAGGGGTGTCAAATGTACGGCCAAACAATTTAATATACAGCGCTGCTTGAAAGATTGTGAACAACCCGAATTTGGTCACTGTTTTCTAAAGAAAAATTATAATAATGATGTGAAATGAACATCCAAATCTCAAATTGTAAAGTAGACCTGCCAAATAAGTAAAATAAAAGTATTTTATCTGTTAGAAAAGTGCAAAAGTATGTGAACTCTTTCAGTTAATATCTTGTGGCACCCCCTTTTGCAGCCATTACTTCGACTAAACGTCTTCTGTAACCACAAACGAGTCTCTCGCATCGGTTTTTTTGGATTTTTGTCCACTCCTCCTTGCTCTGCCAGTGAGGTTGGAAGAACATCTGGCATGTACAGCCTGTTTCAGATCTTTCCACACCATTTCTAGGGGATTGATCCAGACTTTGACTGGGACAATCCAGAGTCCAAATCTTCTTTCTCTTAAGCCATTCTTTGGTACTTGTGCTGGTATGCTTTGTGTCGTTGTCTTGTTGCATAATCTATCCCTGACGGAGATTCTGGTCAAAAATTTGTTGATAGTCTTGGGAATTGATGGTTCCCTGTATTATATGGAGTCGTCCACGTCTGGAGGCAGAAAAGCAGGCCGAGACTTTTATATTTCCACCGCCATGCTTCACTGTTGGGAGGAGTTTCTTCTTTTTAAACATGGTACCTGTGATTGTGGCCAAATAATTAAACTTTGGACTCATCCGTCCAGAGAATGGACATCCAGAAAAACTCTTGTTTGTCCAAGTGCTCTCTGGCAAAGTTTAAACGGGCGGCTTTGTTCTTTCTTGAGAGCAGAGGCTTCCTTCTAACAACTCTCCCATGAATACCATGTCTATTGATATTTCGCCTGATTGTAGACGCATGTACATTTATCCCAGACGCTGACTGAGAGGTCTGCAATTCTTTGGAGGTAGTGCGTGGGTTATCTTTTGCCTGCATTATTATTTTTTTGGTGCTTCTTTGTGTAAGTTTTGATGGCCGTCCACTTCTGGGCAGAGTTGCGGTGATGTCTAGTGCCCTCCATTTGTAAATGATTTGTCTCACAGTGGATGGATGAAGCTGGAATCCTTTGGAGATGGTCCTATAGCTTTCCCTAGACTGATGGGCTGTCACCACCTTCTTCCTGATGTCCTCGCGTCTCCTTTCCTCTCGGCATTCTGGTCTTTATGCCTTGACACCACAGTGGCTTGGTTGGTTTCCTCTGCCTTTTAACCAGTGTGCCTCACAACTTTTCCCAAGGATGTCTCATTTAATTGGTCTGCTTAATTGATTATTACTCACATGTTTCACCTGGGTGTTAACCTAAACTCCTTTATAATGTTTCTATAATGAGATATCGGGGCTTCTTGTCGATCAAGAGCCCATCAGCGCTGATGTGTCTGTAACCGTTTCTCTGTCTTTAGTAGATAACATATAACTAAAAGCATACTTGTCTGTTTCATGGGTCCCACATTCAAGGTAATATTGAAGTGGGGGTCGTCTGACGGGTAAAAAGAGCTGGGTCCACTTAGGGTGTTTCAATGCCGACAGGCTGCGGTAGCATTTAACAAACTGGTGTTTCCGCCTTCGGACCCAAAGGGCGACGTTCCACATTCCATTTTCCGGCCAGAAGGTCATATCAGAAAAAAACACACAGTCTACGGCCGTGCAGAAGGTAAGGAGATCCCATTTTTATATCTCCAGTGTCTTTTTTCTTCCTGGAAGGGCCGACTTTTTGCATTGCTTGAGGCAGAGTATGTGTTTAGATGAACCGGTTGCAAAAGTGTTGATAATTACCATACGAGTACGGCGCGCGCAGGCTTCGGTTTAGAGTCCAATGACCCCATAAGGTTCATAAAAGCCACCAGCCATCTCGGAATTTGGGTTTAGAGTCCCTAGCAGTCTCATAGAGATAGCTTAAAAGCCACTTTTCCGGGTAGGCGCATGACCGCCTAAGGTGAAAGTCCGCGGGGTCAGGAACAGGCCCTGTAGCAAAATAGGTAGTCTAGGAGGTGGGTTTCGAGTCCTTTGCTGTGTGAAGATGAAAACACAATTTTTCTCACCTGCTACTACCATCTAATGTAGAACAGATTACTAGATCAATGTGTGCTTCTGTGCTTTTTTGTTTCTCTTGTTGTGTCTCTGTTCTGTCTTCTGTAACCCCAGTCGGTCGAGGCAGATGACCGTTCATACTGAGCCCGGTTCTGCCGGAGGTTTTTTTTCCCGTTAATGGGTGGTTTTTCTTCCCACTGTCGCTTCATGCTTGCTCAGTATGAGGGATTGCAGCAAAGCCATGTACAATGCAGATGACTCTTCCTGTGGCTCTACGGTTCCCCAGGAGTGAATGCTGCTTGTCGGGACTTTGATGCAATCAACTGGTTTCCTTATATAGGAAATTTTTGACCAATCTGTATAATCTGACCCAATCTGTATAATATGATTGAACTTGACTTTGTAAAGTGCCTTGAGATGACATGTTTCATGATTTGGCGCTATATAAATAAAATTGAATTGAATTGAATTGAATTCTCTATTCGTCTGCACACAGTCATAAAAGCCACACTCTGAAAATTTTGCGCATCGAGAGGTGAGTTGTAACTGACCAGTGTAAAGCAACCATACAAGATAGTGTGAGGAATAGGAAAAAAAGAAAAGAAAAAGAAAAGCGAAAATTAAATAAAATGAATAAAAAAGGAAACGGAAACGGAACTAAAAAGACGTTGCACCGGGGAAGCGTTTACGTGGGGACCGACTAGGACTTCCGTTGTGGATAAAATTGTTCGTAACTACTAATTGCGACGTATAACTTTCAAAAATGGATAAGCGTCCATGTGTTTGCGAGACAAAGAGTTGTATCCTTGCGGGGCTGAAGAGTAAAACCGTGTTTGGACAAAACATTCGGGGGTTGTAGCCAGCGCAAGCCCTCCACTTTTTAAACTAAGCAGGAACTTAACACGTTGAAAACATCTTTCGGCGTTGCCATAGACGTTTAAAAAATATGAAAAGCACAGTTCTTGGTAACATAGTGAAAAAACAGGCCTGCGAGGGGGGGGGGGGCATGTAAAATATACTAGCAAAAATAAAATAAAAAGCAAGCTTCTGAAGGGTTAAATTCCAATTCTAATCTCGGTTTGTTTTGGGCAGTCTTCTCAATGTGCTTACGGGGAAATCTCTTATCATTTATAGAAAAACACTACAAGTTCAAAAACTACAAGAGAGAATCATTGCTTTAAAGTTTCACCCTTGACTAACTGAAATTTAAAAGTTTATATATATATATATATATATATATATATATATATATATATATATATATATATATATATATATATATATATATATATATCCGTCCGTCCGTCTTCTTCCGCTTATCCGGGGTTGGGTCGCGGGGGTAGCAGCTTCAGTAGGGAGGCCCAGACGTCCCTCTCCCCAGCCACTTGGGCCAGCTCCTCAGGAGGAATCCCAAGGCGTTCCCAGGCCATCCGGGAGACATAGTCCCTCCAGCGTGTCCTGGGTCTTCCCCTGGGCCTCCTCCCGGTGGGAAGTGCCCGGAACACCTCTCCAGGAAGGCGTCCAGGAGGCATCCTGACCAGATGCCCGAGCCACCTCAACTGGCTCCTCTCGACATGGAGGAGCAGCGGCTCTACTCTGAGTCCTCCCCGGATGACTGAGCTCCTCCCCCTATCTCTAAGGGAGAGCCCAGAAACACTACGGAGAAAACTCATTTCAGCCGCTTGTATCCGGGATCTCGTTCTTTCGGTCACGACCCAAAGCTCGTGACCATAGATGAGGGTAGGAACGTAGATCGTCAGGTAAATCGAGAGCTTCGCCTTTTGGCTCAGCTCTCTCTTCACCACAACGGATCGGTACAGCGCCCGCTTCACAGCAGACGCTGCACCAATCCGCCTGTCGATCTCCAGCTCCATCTTCCCCTCATTCGTGAACAAGACCCCAAGATACTTGAACTCCTCCACTAGGGGCAGCACATCCTCCCCAACCCGGAGAAGGCACTCTACCCTTTTGTGGTTCAAGACCATGGTCTCGGATTTGGAGGCACTGATTTTCATCCCGGCCGCTTCGCACTCGGCTGCGAACCGCTCCAGTGAGAGCTGTAGATCACGCCTTGATGAAGCCAATAGGACCACGTCATCCGCGAATAGCAGAGACGCAATCCTAAGGCCACCAAAACGGATCCCCTCAACACCTTGGCTACGCCTAGAAATTCTGTCCATAAAAGTTATGAACAGAATCGGTGACAAAGGGCAACCTTGGTGGAGTCCAACTCTCACCGGAAACGAGTCCGACTTACTGCCGGCAATGCGGACCAGACTCTGACATATATATATATATATATATATATATATATATATATATATATATATATATATATATATATATATATATATATTAGTGCTGTCAAACGATTAAAAATTTTAATCGCGATTAATCGCATAATGTCGATAGTTAACTCGAGATTAATCGCTAATTAATCGCATATTTTATCCTTTTATTTCTGAAAGTGTAATAGCCTGTTTGGGCATTTTAATATGCAATTTTGCAATAAATTACACTAATAAAATACATGCTTGTACAAAAAATATTTTTATTTTGTTATTTTTCAAGCACTTTTCAGAATTGGAATGAAAACATCCTGGTGCCAAATGTTAAACTCTGGACTATAATGGCTAGATGACTAATCATGACGCCCTGATGTTTACACAGTGTGTAAACAAATGTGTAAATAAATACCTGTTTTCATGCCGATATATTTTTTTTGCCTCTTAAACAAAGATAGACATGGTATTCTGCACCAAGTAATCTACTTTCAGCAGTTATCACCGGTTATTGCACCGTAAACTGCAGAAAATATGGGCAGAGTTGCTCTGTCTGCCTTTACTACCGTCACCTCCTATGGCGGAGGGAGATTTCAGCTGGATACTCAAATGTAGTGCAGGCAGGTCTCATAATAACCCCTATTTTGTCACCTATTTTAGAGCCCAAATAAGCGATTTCACTTTCAGAAACCTGCCCAAAAAAAACGCAACCCGTGACTCATGAAATTTAGAAGCGCTTTTAGAAAAAAGCCCAAAGTCGCATGTGTCCGAGGGTAAAAGAAACTTTGCCCTCACGCGCAGCGCGGGTCTGTTTTGCTACCGTTTTCTAGCACTCTTGAAACTACGGAAAGCGCCGAGGGTAAAAGAAACACAGTCCGGAAAGCGCGGCGGGGGAAAAAAACATTAGGGAACGGTGTGTGTTTTGACGCGCGATTAACGGCGACAAAAAAATTGTCGGCGTTAAAATGGGTTTACGTTAATGCCGTTAATAACGCATTTAACTGACAGCACTAATATATGTATATATATATATAAGGGCTGGGCAACGATTAAAATATTTAATCGCGATTAATCGCATAATTTGCCTGATTAATCATGATTAATCGCATTGTATTTACAAACTCCAAGAATGAATTCAAAAGTAGTGTAAAGAGCACTTTTATTTTAATGTTCTGCTGCCATATGAACAAAAGTGTTGTAACATTTGTAGCACTTATCAGTAACACATATTTAGTGTAAAGCTCAACTTAGACATGTAAAACAAAAAATAGCAATAATAATAAATTAAAGCGTATTGCCACTGACAGGGAATTCTCTTTATGGGGAAAAATCTACCAAAAACAGGCAATTTCTGAGGTAACCGCAGGGAGCAGCATTACCATTTTATGTTCAATACCAAAGTTTAACTTGGCAGTGGTTACAACTAACTTGTTTCTGTCATATTCGTTGCTAGAAGAACTTTAAACTGAAATGCTTGCTAACTCGATATGCGTGCATGTTTATTTGACATTAACACATGTTTTTTTGTTGTTGCTTTCTCTCGTGCATATAGTGAATGGCAGGGAAAAACAGGCAAAAATACATGGATACTTTGAAACGAGAAGCGACTTCACCGACGGCGTCTAAGCAGACCCCCCCGCTCCGCTCCGCACAAAACTTGTTCCGTTCGCCAACTCACCGCCTCGCCTAAGCAAATTCCTGCGGGAAACACGGCCTTCCCCATGTCAGCTTTGTTTTTTTCCAGCCAGCACCTTTCTTCTTCTTTGAATCCGAGGCTGGGCTGACAGCAAGGTTATTGGCGCATTATCGCCTACTGTTCTGATTCAAACCCCTACACCGCAGCAACAGACCTTCACAAAATAAAAGCATGTGAGCAACATGCGTTAATGTGCGTTAAAGTAAATATTGCCATTAATAGTCTAATGGATTAACTCAAAATTAACGCGTTAACTTGCCCAGCCCTAATATATATATATATATATATATATATATATATATATATATATATATATATATATATATATATATATATATATATATATTTATATATTATATATATATATATATATATATATATATATATAATATATATATCTATATATATATATAGACACCCTATAATATATATATTATATATATATCCAACCAAACACCCCTATATATATATATTATATATATTATTCTCTCTCTGCTCTCTCATATCTCATCTCTATTCTCTCCTCTCTCTTGTGTCTCTCTCTCTCTCTCTCTTCTTCTCTACTCTCTCTCTCTATCTCTCTCTCGATATCTCTCCTCCGGTCCCTACCTCTATCTCTCTCTCCCCCCCTCTCTCTCTCACACATACATCTTCACATGTACACATATATATATATAATATATATATATATATATATATATATATATATATATATATATACACAAATATAAATATACAAATATAAATATACAAATATAAAAGTATTACTAACAGTAAATACACATGGTCGGAGGACCAGAGAGAAGTCAAAAGACTGTTATAAGACAATAATCGATATCATATTGGAACACACAGATTGCGCTCCTTGGGAGACACTTTCTTTGTTAAATGATTAATTTGCTTTAATGTTTGCATCTCCAGCGGCAAAAAAGTAACAACATTCAAGATAGTTCTGCAGATAATTTAAGAGAAGGAGACGTTTTAATACAAAATGCTGAAACAAAAGGAAAGAAAGATTCCTACCTCCCCTGGACCAACCACGAACTTAGAAACATCACATTAAGAACTATCACACTAAAAAGACCAGGTTTTCTTTTGTCTCCTAAAATACTAACAGAATTGTTTTTCTCTGAGTTACTTCTTTCAGATGATGGGAGATGAAGCTGTAAAGCCACCTTTGTTCCAACAGAAGACTCTGGAAAGTGAGCTCTTTCAGGTCGTATGGTAAAGACGTCATGATCTAAAATGGACATACAAAGATAAACAAATTTTACTAAATTATGCTAAGTTTGAACAAACTTAGGCCAGGTAACATTGAGACCTTCTAGCGGAGAAAGGTGGCTTCAGAAATTTTTAATGTTCCCCTTTCCACTGTTCACCTTCCCACTGATTCACATAAACATTTCTATCCTGGTTTCTGCCTTTTTCTTGCAAGGAAACCTGGTCATATATAAAACTGGAATGTGCTAACAGAGAGATTGTAGTCCTTTTTTTCTCAGGCATTCTCAGAGACAAGTTAGTACCAAACGGTGCCACAATGGTTCAGGGGACGGAGAAAAAAGGTGATGTACTTGACTCCTGTCTAATCCAGTTTTTTTTTTATTCAGATTTTGGACAAATATTAATAATTTTTACAGAAGCTGCATAGAGGTTTAATGGGGAATTGTAATGCTACAAGGTTAAGAGAAATCTGTTTGTTTTTGATTGGACTTATACAAAGAGGTTGAACTATCTGTAAAATATTTTGCTTGGTTAAATTTTTTAAGGGATCAAGATCTGGGGTAAAGGTGAAGAACTTTAAGAATATTTAGTTTTAGAGGGAACGCTGTGGTTGATTTTGGTTTTACCGTACTTTTTGTTTAAATTTTTTCTTTTTAACTTATGTACACTACACTACGGATGAAGATGGACAATTCTTGTATTAGATAATTTGATTTTGGGAAAAATCCATATTGGCAAAATGCTGGCAGAAATCCTTGTGGTTTCAGACACAACGATTGGCGAAAGAAGATTCATGGACAATGCTGATCCTGGAAGGATGTCGTGCTGCTGAACTCAGACATGAGGACTAATGAATGGACACCTAATGGCGGGGCAAAGACAGAGGCATCGGATAACCCTCAACGGACAGCAACACGAAACAAAGATGAGTTGGCAGACACCCCTTCTGCATTTCACTTCAGATTTTCCTGTACACAATTAAAAAACAAAACACACATTAGAAACAAACACATTTGCGGATGCGCTTGGGAGAAAAGTTTCAGATTAAAAGCAATCAAGATTATTATAAAACCCCTAGGATGTTAATTGTTTCAAGTCAGAGCTGTTATTAGCGAGCTATAAGAAGGTCAAACGCATTCGGAAGAGAGGTTCTGGCCGGAAAAAAAGATGAGATAAGAGCCGCTATACGAGGGTTTTTCTTTTACTTTTCTAACAAAGTTTTTATTTAAATCATCTAATACATATATAGATATATTTTGGAGTTTATTAACCCCATAAGGGGTTTGAATAAGATTCAAAGAGGCACCTTTAAGATACAATAAGCTTTGCTAAATACAACATGCATGAAAAGAAATAGGGGACACCGCTAAAATGAAAGCATAGAGCAGCTTAAAAAATTATGCTAAGCATAAACAGGTTAGACAATGTATGAATATTAGTAATTAAAGCAACAAGTGGGATACATAGATGGGGCGTTTAAGATGAGCGATAATTATGAACAAGAAAACTAATGGGCAGAAAAAAGTTGAAGTAGGCATTACAGCAACAGTTAATAGGATAAACGAATCAATGAATAAACGAGTGAGCAGATTCGTTTTTCAATATAAGCAGAATAAACTCTGAACCTTTAAAGCTACCTGTTGAAGCAAAGGAGAAATTGTGAGCACCACATTTACTGGGTATCTTGAAGTAAGCAGAGGCGCAAATAAGAACCAAATAAGTAGGATGCCTGCAAAATCTGCCACTCCGGCAGACATCAATAAAGCACCACAAAGGTTAAGGATTGAAATGGATAAAACGGCAAGATTAGAATAATGCCCTATTCTACTAAATAACATGGGTAAATTAGGTATTAAAGCACCAGTGCAAATAGTTTGGAGTTGTACGCAGTTACCTAAATGATCTAAGGAGACTTAACATCTCTCCGTTTGAATGTAAAATAGCACAATGGTTGTCCTTTAACTAGATGTTAAAACATCCAGAGGGGAAAAAACACATAAACAGAGTTTAGCCAACTATTAACCTAGAGGTCTTTTAGACCAGGATAATCTAACGATTGTCCTCTTGCGTACATACAGAAAAGAATTACATTAGTTGGACATTTGGAATCTGGTCAGGACAGCAGAAGCGACTCCTGGGCACAAGATGATGATAAGATGATTGAAAATGATATCAAATGCATGAAGGTTGGCTCTGAGGAACATCAGAGCTGCAATGGCACCCAACAGTGGAACTCCTGCTATGCTAAAAACATCTTAAACAGGACTATGTATGACTGCTTTGCTTCACAGGTGATGGATTTCAACTACAAGGTTTCACGAACATGACATGGACAGGTTGGCATTCAGGAAACACACCTAGAACACACTCTAGGACTTTTAAAGAAAGAACATTTGAAAATGGGGATTCAACAATATGCAACTTGGGGTAAATTGCTCTAAAGCAGGACACTCAACAGGAGACAAACTGAAAGCCTGGGCGTACGACGAGAGACATTTCACAGACAAGGGTTGTGGGACACCCAGGAATAGCTGTGATTTGAAAATGTCAAAGATTTGTCACCAGTGGTGGAGTGTTTCGATGGCCCAGGCACTTGGAACCAGGTTGGACCAAGGAGACAATGTCATGTTCCCACAAGGGTTACCTGTAACCTAACACTGGGGTTACCAAAAGGAGCATCGGAGATGACTTTCTCTATCCTGACCAGGTCCTCACATAAAACGCAAAGAACAAAATTACAGAGGCCTAAACAAATACGGACACAGTAGTGTTGATACAAAGAATTCCAATAATCCACAAATTAAGATGCAGATAATAAGGCTAAACAAAGAATTAGAAGAGGGGCAAACTTTAATGCTGATTATTTACCAATGGGTAGTCGATATTTAAGAGAGTTCAAAGGAACTGCACAATTTCTTCAATAATCACAACAGACAGTGATTGATGAAACAAAAAAGCAAATTCTAGAATGGGATTTTTTAATCTGCTGGGACAAGACAGTGCAAACATAATATAGGATTCGTGGATCACTGGGTGATATAAGTTAACATAACACAGATCCTGATTATGGAAAAACTGTAGAAAAAGCAACGGTAGCAATAATGGATAAATAAAAATGTAAGAAAATCACTCGGAATAATGTCTGCTTAAAGTTTTTCAAGGGTAAACTAAACACAGGAGAACCGAGAACAAAATATTTAATAAAATGTTGCATTAGATGGGGATAAGATTGTGCTTGGCTGTATTATCAATTAAACTGTTAGATGACTGAAACAGGTTTAAAAAGTTCTATCTAGAGCAGTTACATGATCAGGGGGCAATGTTTTTAAAAGAACAATGAATTACCGTTTTATAGGTTACTACAGTTTAAAGGTTTGTTTCAAAAACGATTCAAACAGGGGGACATAAAATGCAACCAGGGTTGCTTACAAAAGCTGTCTGTTAAAACAAGCAGAAATAGGAAAAAATAAAAAAACTTAATGGGGTTAGAATTGCTCTTCGCTTTAGGTGGAGGGCATATTCAACTAGAATCGTTCAACTTCTGAAGAAGTTGAAGAAGGCGCCCGCCTGTTGGTGCGCATAACCGTCAAAGGCAAAGCTTTCTTAGTTCCTTGGTCGTAGGCTCTCATCGCTTGGGGATTTTAAATCAAATCTTCTGAATGAAAAGGATTTGTCTTCATCAAAACCTGCCGATCGGGAAAACTTTGTGTCTGCAGAGATGTAAACTGCGTATATCGATCTGAGACGCAGCTAATGAGCTAATTGGCGACAGCCGACAGTCAACGTTTCCAATTCATTTGCTATGGTAGTCCTAAACCACTACTGACGTAATACACTTTTTGGCCACAAGCGTCATTTTGGGGGCGTTTAGAGCCGTTTCTAATAGAAAGAAGAAAAGGCAAAAACAGTCCAAACAAAAGGTTGTAACGTTTACATTTGTAACCTCTGCCTTACATAAACAGTAGAATTAAATCTTAATAAATAAAAGTATAGACAATTATTTCAGTAATTCAATTCAGTAAGTGAAATACACCATATACAGGGGTTGGACAATGAAACTGAAACACCTCTCATTTTAGTGTGGGAGGTTTCATGGCTAAATGCGGTACCGCGCACGTGACGTCACCGTCTCAAGAGCAACGCCCCTTTTGCCGCTTAGGTAGGGCATACAGGAGAGAAAGCACGGATAACCCAGCTATTACAAGCGCAACAGAACCAGCGATCTGACCGACTTTACAGCCGTTAAACTTTCCCAAGACGATGTCCCAGGCGCACGGATTACTGGCCGAACTGTCGAAGAACACACCAACCTTCAGCTCAAACGATGGCTTGAGGTTCGAGGGCTTAAAAAGACTGGAAAACTGGCCGAGATGATGAACGGTAAGCTTTGTTTTTTTTTTCCTGCGCGGCGGTCATGGCAGCGTCGGCCGTTTTTTTTGTTGTTGTTTGCAATCACCGTCCAGGAATGGGTATATGTTTAATGTTTGTCTCATTTGAAATGTTTTTGAGTAAGCTATCCTGGTAGCAGGCTATCATGTTAGCGCCTGCTACCATGATAGCCTATATGCTGTCATGGTAGCAGGCGCTACTTTATTAACATGTCGGCCACCAAAATACTCTTACCTTGACTTGATGTCGCTGGAATTGGGTCAGGATGTTCTTCGGTTGTGCCCTTTCCTCCGACAAAATGCTTGCTACATATGTACTTGAATTTGGTAACTTTTTCCGGGTTGAACTGTTGTGTAGGCCGACCGCCCCGGTCCCAGCGCACACATTTCTCCTTGGCAGTCTTGAAGAAAACATCCTTCATATGCGGCCGATCAGCGTACCTCGAGTCGCTGTTGCACGTTCCATAGCAACAATGTTTATAAACCATGGTCTTAGATTTGGAAAAAGCAGTCGTTTACCGAGTAAAACCTAGGCTAACGCATGTCTCTTTTAAAGCAAAGCAGCGGCGGGGTTCAGAAGTTTGCCCCACTGCGTACCACGTGATGTGACGTCATTGTGACGTTGTGTTTCTAAAAATAGCTCGCGCGCGGTACCGCATTGGACCAGCCTGGTGGCCAATCATCATTAATTGCACATTGAACCAATAAGAGCAGAGTGTGAAGGTCCAATTAGCAGGGTAAGAGCACAGTTTTGCTCAAAATATTGCAATGCACACAACATTATGGGTGATATGGGTGAGTTGAAAGGAGGACAAATTGTTGGTGCACATCTTGTGTGTCAAAACTTTCTTCAATTGAATAAAAACAAAACTGAAGTAATAATATTTGGATCAATAGAGGAGAGATCAAAAGTTAGCACACGGCTTCAGTCGCATCAGCTAGAAACCACTGATCTGGCCCGAAATCTGGGTGTAGTGATGGACTCAGACCTGAACCTCCAAAAGCATTTACAGACAGTGACAAGGTCAGCTGTCTATCACCTGAGGAACATTTCCAGGATTAAAGGACTAATGTCTCAGAAGGATCTGGAAAAACTAATCAATGCGTTTATATTTAGTAGAATTGATTACTGCAACGGTGTTTTCACAGGTCTGCCTAAAAAGTTGATCCAGAACGCTGCTGCCCGTGTCCTCACTAAGACCAAGAAAGTAGAGCACATCACCCCAGTTCTAAAGTCCCTTCACTGGCTCCCTGTATATCTGAGAATAGACTTTAAAATACTTCTGTTAGTCTATAAATCCCTAAATGGCTTAGCACCTAAATACATTACAGACTTGTTATCAGTGTATCAACTTTCCAGACCACTAAGGTCTTCTGGCTCCAGCCTACTCTGCATACCTAGAACCAGAACTAAACAAGGAGAAGCAGCATTTAGTTCCTATACTCCACTTATCTGGAACAAACTTCCAGAAAACTGTAAAAGTGCGGAAAGCCTGAGTTCTTTTAAATCAAGATTAAAAACACATTTGTTTAAAATTGCCTTTGACTGTTCTAGTTAAACTGTTTTACTGTTTTTAATGTTCTTCTTTGTTTCTACATTCTATCTCTACTTGCTTTTATTCTATTTTCTATCTACATTTTATTCCTACTTGCGTTTATTTTGCTATATTTTAATCATGTAAAGCACTTTGTATTGTCTCTGTACTGAATTGTGCTATATAAATAAATTCCCCTTGCATTGCCTTGCATCTGTGACCAAGACAGCAAGTGTTTGTGATGTATCAAGAGCCACGGTGTCCAGGGTAATGTCAACATACCACCAAGAAGGACGAACCACATCTAACAGGATTAACTGTGGACGCACAAGGAAGCTGTCTGAAAGGGATGTTTGGGTGCTAACCCGGATTGTATCCAAAAAACATAAAACCACATAACTGTACTTATAACTAACTATCTAAAATATAAACTAAAGGTCACCAATCAGTTCTAAAACATCTTTAGATGAATCCTTGTTGAGCCCTGGAGAACCAGCGTACCAGATTAGCGCCTTACAAAGAGTTTACAATCATTCTGTTACATTTTATCTGAGTGTCTTTTACTCAGGTGAGCAACAACTCGTGGTCTTGTCTTACTTTTTATTGATTATTTTTTTAACCTGGACACGAACATTTATCACAGGATCAGCCCGATCCAAATAAACTGAATCGTTTAACACACTTACCATAATACAGCAGCTCCCCATCACCGTTTATGACAACGACCTTCCACTTCTTCTTCTTCTGTTTTAAAAGTGGTGTGCCCTTCTTCTTCTTCGTGTTTTAATGGGTGCTGACCACATCCAAAAGGATCATTACGGCCTGTCTAGTGGTGCGCTCTGTTCCTCATCTTTATATTATCAGCAGCGCAACCAGCTAACGTAACACCTGTTTCTGCGCGCAACAGCTCTACCGTAATAACAGTCTACGCACAACATTTTCCCCTCGGTAAAAATCGGGGACATTTCCGGGGACAGCTTTAGCCGGGGACAGGTGGTCCAAAAACGGGGACAGTGCCCGGAAATAGGGGACGTCTGGTCACCCTAGTAAAGATAGCAGAGGTGAGGTCCCAAGATGGCGGAGTGAGAGGTGGTGTTTTTGCAGGCTCTAGCATACAGTCTTTTTTTAGCCAAAATTTAACCTTGTTTTGTGCTTTAGCCCCTGTCTTAGAGCGCCTTGGGGTTTTTGTCCTTAGTTTAACAACTTTTTGAAACGAATTCAGCCTTCCTGTTGCTTTTTTCACCGTCTGTGAATTTGTATACGGAGGCAAGCATGTCTGACCACGACTACAGCCGGTCGGCTCTTCAAGAGGCTTGCGATGATGATGTTATTGAAGAAATGGAGTTGGCCGGGGCCGCGACTGATCCTTCTTGTAAAGATCAAAAGGTAAACCGGGAGCATACACCTATTAAGAACAAAACTAAAAAGAAAATGAAGCTACAGGAGACTGAATGTAAGGAAGACACAGCGAACGCTATTCTTCGAGCGATAGGAGAGCTTAATACAAAGATGGATAATCAGACTGAAATTTTGAGAAGTATTGAAAAACGTATTGAAGCTAATACTGTCGCCATTGATGTAAATAAGAAAGCCATAGCAGAGCTTCAAGCTACGGTGAACCTTCTCAAAAAAGAAAACACAGCGCTGAGGATCTCCTGTGAGGACCATGCTCGTTACAAGAGACGCTGGAACCTGAGAGTGACTGGATTGCCTGAGAAAGATGATGAAAACATACGGAATTCCATCATCGGGATCCTCACGAGGATCATTCCTGTCTCCGTGGATCGGCTGCGGGATACGGTCGACACCGTTCACAGATTGGGGAAAAAAGCTGACGCCGCTTCGGCTAACAATCGTCCCAGAGCCGTCCTCATCCAGTTCGGGTTACGAACCATGCGAGATGAGGTCTGGAAAAAATCCAAAGATGCTAACGTTTGTAAAGAAATGCACATCAGCTTCAGAGAGGACTTTTCCAAGGAGGACAGGGTCGCCCGGGCTAAACTGTGGCCCCTGGTTCAGGAAGCCAGGAGCCGTGGCAAACGTGCCTATTTGAAGGAAGGTTTCGCTCTGATCGATAATCGAAGAGTGGACCCTGACTAAGTACTCCGCCGTGCCTCTTTACTGCCACTGGTATGGCATAATATGTTCGTATTTGTTTAAAGGGCTATTGCACTTTTCCTTATAATTGTTATTGGCTGTTATCTCATTCCTGCTCATCGTTCCTGAGCTTAGTTTTTGCACAACTACTGTGTTTATTTCATGTTGTCTTTACTTTCACTTAATGGGTTGAAAAATAATGTCAAACGTAAGGCTACTTTTCTTTATTGCAAAGAGCAAAAGGCAAATTGTTTTTTTCTGCAGGAAACTCATTCATCCAATGAGGAGGCTAAATTCTGGAAACTTCAATGGGGTGACCATATTTATTTCAGTCATGGTACTTCACATTCTGCTGGGGTTATGATTAGGTTTCATAAATTCCCAGGTTCTTTGTTGGAGCATATCAGTGATACAAATGGCCACTGGGTAACTGTAATAGTGGAGATTGATGGAAATAAGATAATTCTGGTGTGTGTATATGGATATAATATTAAAGCGACGAATAGTATATTTTTTGCTGACATCGGAGAAATGATAAAACAATGGAAAACAAAATATGCCACTGATCAGGTTGTTTTGGGTGGAGATTTCAATGTAACTCCAGATGGATCGATTGATCGTCTCCCCTCTCGGGGGCAGCACCATATATACGACGATATTTTTGTAAACTTGACCTCTAATACAAATTTGACAGACTGCTGGAGGATTAGAAATCCTGATACCAGACAATACTCCTGGTTCAATCCTTCTGGAAATGGCCAGAGCTCTAGGCTAGATTACTGGTTAATCCCTCATAATATGTTAAATAATATTACAAGCTGTGAAATCTCAGCCGCTCCTCTAACAGATCATTGTTCAGTCACCTTGTTTCTCTCCTTAAGTAAATCCAAACCACCTTCAAATTTAACTTGGAAATTTAATAGTGATCTACTGAATAATAAAACGTTTTGTGCAGAAGTTCTGAAACTTCTTCAGGATATCTCAATAATGGATCTGTCGCCCTTAAATAAGTGGGAATGGTTCAAATTTAATGTCAGGACTACAGCGATAAAGGCAGGCAAACTTGCTTCAAAACTGAGGAGACAGAAACAATCCCAACTTATTGGCAATATTAATTCTCTATGTTCAAAACCAGTTTTATCGTCTGAGGAGCTGAGTCAGCTCGATGTTTTCAAATCTCAACTAGATGATGTTTTTCTAGATAAAGCTAGGGGGGCTTTCATTCGCTCCAGGGCTCGGTGGATTGAAGACGGGGAAAAGAACTCTTCATATTTTTTCAATCTTGAGAAGCAGAGACAGTCCAAAAAGAAGATTCAGAAACTAAATTATTAATGGTAATATCACTGAAGACCTGGATTTAATACATGCCACAGTTAAACATTTTTATAGCAATCTTTATTGTTCTAAGTATTCGGAATCCAACTGCCAGTCTTTTTTCGATGAAATTCAGGATTCTGTTGAAAAAATTAATCTTGATTTTAAAAATGTTATGGAAGATGACTTAAGAATTGAAGAGCTTGACGTAGCAATACAAAAAATGGCAAAGGGTAAATCTCCAGGCCTAGACGGGTTAACTACGGAATTTTATACTTTCTTTTGGAAAGATTTACGAAAACTATTATTTTTTTTATTATTTTTTTTTGAACCTTTCAAAATAAGACAAAAAATAAATAGGGCTTCTTCTGATTAACATCACAACAATATTCTGGAAATATACATAGTGGAGCTTTCTTTTACAAACTAAAGGTTTTTTTTGTTTGGGTTTTTGGAAAAAGGTGAAGTATTTTTAAGACTGGTTCAGCAAGAAGTCTCTGAAAGGTTTAATACAATTACATGTTGTGACTAAGTGTGTTAATTGAACTGTGATGAACATTGATACAGTGGCCATGAAACTAATAAGATGATAAGTCTATGTTGCAGAGAACTTAGAACTGTCAGACATTGTAAGATGAGACACATGGGAGAAAATTGGTTAAGAATTAGAGAGAAAAATTGCTGCTGATAAAAAATAACTTTGAAGATTTTTCCTTTAATATAAGAGTAATGCAAGATCTAATGATTACAGCTAAGCTAAGAGTACAATAATTATGAATGGAAATATCTGGATGTGTGTTAGAAAAATGTAAATGTAATAATTTAAAATAAAGCTACAGGCATTTGGTTTGTTTTAAGAGTTTGCTTTCAGGAAGGTTCTGTTGTTTTTAACCTTAGGTAAGGGAGAGCAAATGGTTTTCTCAGATAAGGAATGTCTCCTTTATCCAACTTTGCATGAAGCTGGTGATTTAATTATCACCTCTATCCAACTTTGCATAAAGCTGGTGATTTGATTATCACCAGCAATGAAACTTGCTCCCTTCTTTGTTTTCCAACCCCACATGTTGTAAACTCAAGACTGTGATTAAATCCTTCCGACCCCATGTGATGTGTGACAATAAAGACAGGGACAGAGGCAGTCCGGGGCAGTCGAACTCAAGCTTGTGACAGAACAGGTCTCAATTCTCCTGGTTCGTCTGCCCTCTTCCTTGGTGAAGAGTAAAAAACTTGCGTTTGTGTTTGGTTTTCTTTCCAGGATAAAGAGGTTATTAAACTTAACCCTATCAATGTGAAAGTGTTTGAAGAAGGTAAATGACACAAGATTGGGAGTCTTTATTAGAACACTAATTACACCTTGTTTCTGTTCCTCAACAGTAAACAAGGCCAGGTGTCTGTCAACCATCTTCACAGAGCATTTTACTGGGAATAAAATGCTTATTGCCCGAGCCAGGACCGAACACTTATTACCATCCAACTAAATCGTTTTGTCTATGCTGATGAACAAGAAAAGGACTTGAGAAGTTTTGGGAGGAACACGACAGAGAACTGTGATTTCTTTCTTTTTCTTTTGCAACGAAGAAGCAGTTGCCTGAGAACCCTGAGCCGACCACTTATGCACAAATAGATTCATGTCTGCCACATGCTCAGAATGGCCTGACGGCTTTTTGCGTTATTGACGTACGGACTCTTCCTATTTAATGAATGTTTTTATTTTTCTCTTTTCCACTGACTTCCATCATCATGTTTGATTTTATGTGTTATGATGTTTATACTGTGATGTTGCATTAAGTTGATCGTTATGTTTTATGATTAAGAATGAAAACTTTCTGTTATAGACACACACACCAAGATCTACAGTTCTTGCAATCTTTTTGCTTTGTTATATAGAGAACCAGGATCTGATGGGTATCACAGATCCATAAATTACTCAGGAAAGGCTAATTTTTAGATTTAATACGGGGTGTCTTCTTGCTCAGATTGGCCCAGAGCGGGATTACCCTCGACTGGGCTGCATCAGTTTTTTACCATTTCTTAGACGAGGTGGCGTTTTTCTGCTGGATGCCCAGCCCGCCCTGTGATGCCCCCTACTGGTACTCTTGGATTTGTAAGGTTTGAAAGTGATGGATGTTTGTCCATGGGAATGGAGAGTGGGGGACCAAGTAGGAGGTTTCTTGGGGTGGGGGTAGAGAAGATGAATTTGACCTTGATTACTGAACAGTCTTAGCTTACCTAGTCTAAAGTAAATGTAAAATAATGTGCACATAGGAACCTAAAACAGGCCTAGCTAAAATAGTTAAATCCTAAATTATAGATAAAATACTTGGACTGTGGTCTTGAGTTGAATTACAAATGCTGAATTACAAATTATTCATGCTGATAGATGCTAAGATGTTTCCATTGAGGTTTGTCCGGCCCATTTCTTGGAACTGTTTTTGTTGTGATGTGCCTTTGGGGCCCACCAACAGGGGGGGGGGGGGGGGGAACGGACAAATGGATTGTTTTTACGATGTGCCTTTCGGGCACACCAGAAGAGATTGGGTGACCACAGAGACTGGGCTACACAATCGGTTGCCATGGAGATCACAGATAGACGTACTCTGGAAGCCGGAAGCTGACGTGCTTGGATTGGACAGAATCACCAGCTGTTCTTAGAGAGGGACAGCCTTAGAGCTGTCGTTCCACTGGTTGATCATCTTTGGTGATGTGCCATTTAGACACATCATCAGGGGGCATGGACTGCGGAACGCATTTCAAATTGGTCGGGCCCATAGTGAACTACCCTAAAGTCCCTTTTTATTAAAGGGACTTTAAACTACCCTATACTCCCAATACCACTACCCATCACATACGCACGCGCTCGCATACATAAAACACCAGCATCCGCTTGATCACGCAATTGCGTCACATGACACAAGACAAGCCAATCCATTTTTAGACACCAGAATTTATTGCTTTCTCATAGGCTGTGGTCCCTGAGCATGATAAATGTGTCTGCGATGTTATAAATAAAATCGGCACCGAATTTTTATTTAACATTTTTTCTGACGTTCCAGCACACACGCCCCGGATTTATTTCCACTTACAATCATTAAATTACAGCTAACACAATATTTACAGAATAAAAACACTTTAAAAACAAAAGTCAAACTCACCCCTGCTCTAAATATTCCCGAAAAGGTGTCTCCGTCTGTCATTATGCTGGATGAAGTCCCTGGCTATCTCAAAGCATCCACTGTGGTCAAAAGATCCCTGTGTGTGTGGGTGCACATCAAGCTATTTAGTCTTTTCTGGGTCATTGTTGATCTCAGATAGGTCTTGATACGACGGAGGGACGAGAAACACCTCTCAGCACTTGTAGTGGACACAGCCTTAAAGCTAACGAAGCAAACGAAGTAGCGGTCATTTTGTTTACATCACATGACACAATCAGCCAATAGGGTAGTTCATGCATGACGTCACGCGTGACGTCAGCGCTACATCCGGGTATGGCGTGTAGGCAAAAAACAGAGCTGTTCTCGTCTACTACATGACAAAACGGGTGTTTTTTTTTTTGATTATTCAACAAGATAACTTTATTGGGCAGGGTCCATCCAAACAGGTTTCCATTAAGATATTAAAGTGCAGAAAAAAATGATAAGAATGTGGCACAGTTAGGTTCCTTCTAAACCGTTTGTGTAACTTCGTCAGAATAGAACACAATACTTTTATTGTCACTGCACTGTGCAAGCGTACCTTGCTGAATACAACTAAATTTGTCTGAGCAACTCTGTAATTTAACAACAATTTAACAATAAAAAAAATTGTAGAGGCAGTTTTAGCAGCTATAAAGAAGCTTAGTAGCAGTGGGCTCTTGCATAACACCAACAAATACTTGAAATAAAACTGTTAAAGAAGAAAGGAAATTAATCATTTAAAACAGTCTGTGCATGATTGTTCAATATATTGTACAAAAATTAAATGAACAAAAGTGAACATATTTGTAATATAGACGTTATACGTGTGCATTGAGATGCAAATCTTTTTTTTATGTATCTTTTGAAAGCATTGCACGGAGGTAGTTCAGACCAGCTAGGCTCTGGGGAAAAACTATTTTTCCGCCTGTTCGTGTGTGAGTGTGGAGGGCTTTGCATCTCCTCCCAGATGGCAGCAGTTCAAATAAGAGGTGACGTGGATATGGAGGCTCCTTGCAGATGCTGTTAGCTTTCCAGAGGCATCGTGTGCCGCTGCTGTCCTCCAGCTTTGGGAATTGAGTTTCTACAACTCTGTGGGCTGGAGACGATGCGCTAAGGGTCTTTCTGTCGGCTGCAGAGCAGCTGCAACCGTATGGAGATGCAGTTATGTTAAAACACTCTGAATAGAGCAGCAGTAGGAAGTTATCCGCATCTCCTTTGTAAATCTGGTCTTTTTCAGCATCGTCTGGAAGAACAGTTACTGTTACGCCTTCTTCACCTGAGCAGTAGTGTTGAGGAACCGAATGTTGGACTCCTCTACACCCTTGGAGTTCCCTAAAGCTGATGATTAATTCCTCCCTCTTCTCTTCCAGGTTGTTCTGGAGGAGTGCCGATCAGCCCGATGGTGGAGGGTGTCGTCCACAAACCTCACTATATTTGAGTTGAAGGTGCCGATGCATTACTGAGTAAAGATGGAAATCAGGATGGGGCCAATCACACACCAGCCTATTCAGCCGTTACAGTGGCCTAGATCTCTATCTAACAGCGTTTTGGGGTGAACTTGAAAATAGATGTTAGATGCTCTCCTTCCAATCTGGCTGAGCTTGAACTATCTGGCAAAGAAGACATAGGAACGGTTTCAGAATTTGAGATGTGTGAAGCTAGCAGAGACATGCCACAGCATTCCTGCAGTTGTAATTGTGGGAAAAGATGGTTTTCACAAGCTATAGAATTTGTTAAATATGCATGCCATATCTTATTTGTAAAATACTTCTTTCTGTTTTGTCATGGCCGGCCAAAATCCCAAAGAAAACATTAAGGTTTTTGGTTGTCAGATGGCAAAAGTTTAAATAATATTAATATTTTGGGAAGGTACTATAGTTCATTATTTAATTGCTGATAATGCAGTTTTTTTCCCCACTTCTGTCAGATGTACTTATGTACTTTTTAACCTCCTGTAACTCATATTTCATAAGCAGACAACACAGCTACAGCAGCCAGCTTTTTTTCTTACACTTCATTTATGTTTACACGCTCTTGGTAAAATAAAGGCAAGTTCAATAAAAGAGTACATCAAGTGACTCTGCAGCTATTTAGGTATCTGGTCATGTTTTAAGTGGAAAAACCTAAAGCAAATAGTGCTTTTTGTTATTTTTGAAGCCCCATGTTTTGTGTGTGGTGTCATCTCTGTCAGTGTTATTGATAGAGGTTATTTTCATTGTGCCTTTCTCTATATCTGCTGCTCGCTGTTTCATTTTTCCTCTAAGTTTAAACCCGCCTGGGCTTAGAGATTTGTCAGAGCTGACCTGAGAAGACCAACATTTCCGCTGCCTTAGGGTTTATACATAACCCTCTGTCCTGTGGACAGCATCTCAATAGCAACAACATTAGACGCATTTATCAGCCATCCTGGCCAAATGGGTTTTGAATTTCACAGTAAGTGTTTGGCAGGTACTTCCAATTACCAAACACGCTGTGTTGACCCTCAAGGGTGGTGGTATGATGAGGAGCGATATAGACGTAAGAAGGTTTTATTCTGTTCAATCAATATGATTTTTTATAGACAATACGTTTCTGTCAGAAGAACAATAGCCTCTGCACAACACTAGCGGCTGAATCATGGAGTGCTATATGTGGATCAGAGCTCGGGATTTGTTTCTGTTTCTGTTCATACCTTCACAACACAAGTTTCCATTTCGGTTCCTCAAGGAATTCTTTGATCATTTTCAACAGTGTCCCATTTTGGTTTGAAATATATTTGTCTGTGGTAACCACTCAGCCCTAATGACCCTGGGTGCACAGGAAGGAAACTTTGGTGTGGGTAATATGTGTCGCTGTAATTAGGATCCCACCGGTTATTACGGATGCCTTTTGATTGGATTATGGAGTGTTGCCAGACTTATTGTCTGGGAGGCAGAGCTCTGAGCCTTTTGAGCAAAGCAAAGGACCCAAGTGTGTTCAGATTAAGACTTATGAGTGCGTATTTTTTGGAAGAAATGAAAATCAAGCCTTACGGGTTGTTACATCCATCCATCCGTCCATTGTCTATACCTGCTTATGTAGGCAGGGTTGCAGGGATGCTGGTGCCTATCTCCAGAGCCAAAAACATGGAATTCCACACTCTGTGATATACTTCAAGACTTTTTTCTAATATTTCGACATTATAGCTCACAGTTAATGAAAACAGAAAACTTGTTTCTCAAAATCTGGAAAAACATTTCACGAGATAAACACATCTCGTCACACAAATGTTGTATTTTAGCAGAGTCCGACACAATAATTGGGATATGTGATTTGGCCCGTATCCAGCGGAAAGCCAATCAATGAGACTCATCACAGGAAAAAGGCAAGCCTCTAAATATGGTTATTTCTAAAGAAGCAGCCTATTTAAAGAACTGTATCCAAACATATTGATAGAAGTTTTGGTAGTAAAAAAAAAAAAAAAAAAAAGCGTGGTGGGCAAGCATCTGTTGGTGACGGCTCACCATCTGGTAGGACAGCTCTCAGCCAATCACACTACGAGTCTCACAGTGCATTGCATCAGCTACTCACAGCTCTAGATATGGGTGCACACAAGCTGCACTTTTGGGAAAGTCCTATGCAGTAACAAAACGTGCTGCACTTTCCAAATTGCCAGAGCAATGAGCTTGCAGGTCATGTCACTGTTTATTAAGCAGAAAAATACCCTCCCCCAAAACATGCAATTGTTTTGTGATGTGGAGAGCCCCTGTAAACATCTTTATCAGCTCTTAGGACTGTTATCTAGCAGCACACTCAGGGTAAGGTAGGACTCTGTGGCCCCCGTCCAGATTTCTCTGAGATGTTGCTCTAACTCTGCCTCCAACCTGCTCGTTTGCTGTACATGTTTGGTTGCCAGATGTTCTCGATGATGAAGATGAACAAGATGGTACACATAATCCAACTTACTGATGCACACCTCCAGAGGATTTAAATTAAATTCTACAGCTGAAAACCAAACCCCAAACATTATTGTGTTCCTTACCAAGAAATGATGCCAAGCATGACAAAAAAACTCCAAAATAAAAACCAACAAAAAAAAAAATACTATTAGTTTCATTTTCAATTGCTGACGTGATTGTTAGATCCATCTGTTCTTGCAAAACTTTATTCGGTGGCATTTTCCCCTTCATGACATTGATATCTGACGCTGGACGAGCATCACACAGCAGCTGTACAGGATGTGAAAAAGCAGCCTGTTTTTCCTGAGGAGACTTTAATCCTTTAACATCTTTAAGAAACTCCTGTGGTATTTTACCAATGCCTGGTTGCCAGTGTCCTGTTTTACGTTGTGATGTACTGGGGTGGCACCACATCCGAGAAGCACTCGACCAAACAGGACAGTGGTTGTGGTTGGCTTGGAACTGGACTCCCCGGAGGCTGTTACTGAGCGGGGAGCACTTACTGAACGGTCGGCTGTTTTAGACAACGCCTGTCATCTTCTACATAATGTCCCCTACAGCCAGAGAAGCCCGTTCAGTAGCAGGTTGCTTTCCCCCTGATCAGGACTAACAGATTTTGGATTAAAATAACATACTTTGTCCACCATGCCATGAAACTTTCCAATTCACTCAGGGAGAGGAGGGGCAGTTGAGACAACAGAGGGGAAGAGGGAGGGGACATTAGAGAATTGGGCACTTATGCTGCCTTCCATTTACCTCGGAAATCAAAACTATAAAGTGGGGATGGCATACACCCAAGTAAACAGCATGGCCGTTAACACAGTCGGCGAAGTCGAGATTGCAAAATAAAAACAAAACAACTAAAGGTCAGGTTTCCAATACGGCGACGGCCAGGAAAGCTGTTGTTTTTTTCCTATTACCTCTCACTAACATCGTTTAAAGCTGTACTTCCCACATGCAAACATCCCTTTTAATTTGTTCGGTTCAGAGTTTCAGCCGCTACATGTAACATTGATTTTAGATGCGCTCTTACAGCTGTGTCTTGTAAAATAAACAGGTTTTCATCACTGCTTTTACTGTGAATATATTAAAGTTGATCTATGCTATCAAGAATAATAATAACAATGACATTTTTTTGTTTGTTTTTAGCATTGCACATTGGGTTTTAAGTTATAAGCATTATCTCATATTGGAATATTTCCACAGCAATTAGCATTAATGCGTTAACCATAAAAAACAGGCAAATCTTTCAATGTCAAAGTAAAAAAAATCTTTACATAGCACATTTAAAGACAACAAGATTTGACCAAAGAGCTTTACAGTTACCCCAACAAACATTAAATGGCAAATAGAATTAAACTGTAACAACAATAAAAATAAAGCAGACGATTTTAGATTTTTGAGTTGACACCACTGACACTTCCATGCTCCCCTGACCTAGATCCAACAGAATATCTCTGGGACATCATTAGGTCCCACCAATGCCACCAGGTTACCTCTCAGACTGTCCAGGTGCTGAGTGATGCCCTGGTCAGGATCTGGGAGGAGATACCCCAGGAAAAAACAACCATTATCTCACATGCACCAATGTTATCAGGCATGCATATACCCACATGGGGGCCATAAAAACCACTGAGGACTGTTTTGAGTTGCTGCACTGACAGCAAATTGGACTATCCTGCTGCATCAGTTTTTCTGTTTCTCAATGACTTTGGATTAAGTCCCCTGTGGGTAGAACACAGGGAACTTAATCATTTTCATCAAATTATGTGGCATCATTTTGTTCTTAACACAATACCCAATCTATATCAATATGGACATCCAGCATGATTTGTTTGTTTCCAAACTAGTACTACTAGATATCTTCTTTCTGTACAATTGCTTTCAAAATAAGACACTGTGTCCGTGTAACTGTGCTTTGATTTGTAATGCCTCCTTTTATCAAAAGACCTTATATGTTAAACGTGACATGAATATTGCAATTGGGGGTAGGTTCTTATAAGTTCTTGAACTTCTACCTACTTTTTTTTTTTTTTTTTTTTCCCAGTGTCCTGTCTAGCAATGTGGCAATAGGAATTGATGTCTCAATGCCAGATAGAGCTCGACAGATTTTGCTTTTACAAGTGGAGCGAACAGCTTTCGCCATAGTGCTCCACTTGATTTATGCTTGTAAATAGCTTTATTATGATTCCTGCAAGGAGAATTTCAAATTATATGGACATGACAATGGGAGAGTAAAGGAAGAACAAAAAGTGAAAGAGAAAGAAAAGAAAAAAAAAAAGAGTAGAGGTGAAAGAAAGAGGAGATAAAAGGGAGAGAATGATAAAACGTTCTCCGTCTGCTCCGTCACCTGGAAAGAGAGATGCAAAAAGAACAGCACAACCAACAGACATAAAGCAACAGATACAATCGAATAACACCTAGATGCCATTGCTAAATCATATATATTATGTAAGCTGACATGTGTAATGTGATACTTGAAAAAAGAAAGTGAAAGAACATAAGTAAATAAATAAATTATAAGATTACTGTATATAAGTGAACACTTAATACCTGGGACCCAGCACCTGTGGGAGTTTGTGAGAGTGCACTAGTTTAGGTGAAAATTATCCAAAAGGAAATAGCTTGATAGTGATTGTGGAGAACCGAAGACCCACCTTCCCCGAGCACAGAGGCAGGCGTCAGGGGGACCCGTAACCCCGAACTCCCAAAGGGGTCCCTAAAGCAGGTCGGCCAGGAGGGGCCAACACAGGATATCTGCAACCCCCCCCCCCCCCAAGGAAGGAGCAGAGAAGACCCCGAGGAAATCCCCCAGCCACCGCAATGCCGACGCCCTCAAGAGCCGCGGGGACGAGCCCGTGGGCTCCGCCGGCAGCTAGCCCCGCTGAAGTGGTCCCGGCCATGGGCCCTGAGGGCCAGAGGCCCCAGGGGCGCCCCGCCCCCGCGACGAGGGCCCCGGCCGCCCCCCGGGGGGCAAGGCCCCGCGAAGAGGCCGCCGGGAGTGGGCCGGCGCACGCCCGGGAACCCGCCCCAAACCCGAAGCCAACCAATGCGCCAGAGGGCCAAGGCGCCCGCCAACGAAGTGGAGGAGGGCAGGACGTGGGGGGGATGGGCTCCGCACCTAGCGGAGACTTGAGATGTTTTTGGGAGAGGGAGCGGACCACACCCATACCTGGGGAGAAAAAAAAAATGGAAAACTCATTCACACCATCCCTCCCTTGTGCCCCACTCACCACACACAGATTAAAAATAAAAAAAAAGAAAGACGCTGTACACACATTCCCACATAACACTCGCATCCAACACTGACCAGAGGGGGGGGTCACCCCAAATCGACTATACTTGTGCCCGACCCCCGGCCCCGGACCAGACGCCCCCCGGACCGACACGACCCGCACGAGCCACCCAGCCAGAGCCCCCCTCACCCCCTAAATACCTAATAAACCCCCTCCCTTCCCCACCTTACCCTTGCCATCCCTGCCCCCGCCCCTCCTGGGGGGAGCGGAGGCATCAGCCCCAGACCTGGCAAGCCGCTGACTACGCACCGCAGCCCCCCGCATAGACACAGTGGCCCGCACCTCCTCCAGGCCCCAGACTCCTTGCCGCCATCGGAGAACGGGGGTGTGCAGAAGACCCCGATCCTCCCTACGCCTGCTCAGATGTTGTGTTGTTGCATGTTGTTCTCAAGTGCGTTTAAAAACTGGGATGCACGGCACAGCCCACCCCCCTTCCGGAAGGAAGCTGTTGCCAGCGCACCCCCTCCGGGCGACAGCCCAGAACCCTCAATGTCTAAGTGGGAGAGGAGGTGAAGGGAGCCGTCCGAGGTGAGGCTCACACAACATAAGCCGCCCCCCCAGACGTATCCCCCCCCCCCCCCACCATGGCCTACATGAGTGTGCGATGTGAAAATGTTTGAAGTGAAAGTGTCTAAGATGCATGATAAAATTGGGGAGAGGGGCGTCACCAAAAAGTGGCAACCTCCAGTAACGCCCCCTCCCCCAGGACCTACATGTGTGGCGGCGTGATGGAGCAGGTGGAGGGAGGAGTCCGGGGATGGGGAGCAAATGACTGGGAAGCTATCCCAGGGAGCCAGCTCCCCTACTGACTCCAATAGGCACCCCCGCTCCCCGAAAGCCCCACCCAGAGAAGGGGGCCTCGCCAGCGGCACCACCGTAGCCCGGGGGCCAGGGAGAGGCCGCAGGGCCCGCCAGCCAACCACCCACCAGGACCAACACCTCAACCCCCCCCAGCCCACCCACCAAGCCTACTGGCTTTCCCCCCCCCCCCAAAAAAAAACTAACTAAATAAATAAATAAGAGGGGGGGACCCTGGCCAGCCGGCCCGCACGAGCCATCCCAAACCCCACCCCCCAAGTGAAACCCGCACCGGAAGACGACACGGACCAGGACCGGACACAAGCCCACCAGAACGGCCACCCCCCGTAGATTTAATCCCTCCCCAACACTAACATTCAAACAACTCAACATACATTCGACAGTAGACATCCAGGCTGGGTAGGTCCCTACTCCCCCTCCTTCCCCCTCCCCCCACTGGCAGAGTGCCTATCCAATGAAGGAGAAGAGCATCTGCCCAGAGATGTTAATGACCATGCCCCCCTACCAGGTCAACGGGCCCCGAGGCCCCCCAGCGCACCCGAGGCCCCGTGCAGGGGCGGACACCTGGGTGCGCGCCGGCCCACACCAAAAGCGGCCCACCCCCCGGAACCGGAACCCCCGAGGCCCCGCTGGGGCCCCAGCCCGAGGGCGGCGCGCCCCAGGGACCCCAGACCCCCAGACCCACCCCGGCCCCACCCAGCGGCAGCACAGCTACCAGGTCAGTAACCCACGTCCGTCAACACGCAGCTCCCAAAGAGCGCCGCAAGCGGCTGCTGTAGGCCACCCGTAGGCCTCCCAAGCTCCTCCCAGATGGGGGCAACAGACCCCGGAGCCGGATCCACCAGGCGCCCTACTCCAAGTGCCCCCAGGGCCCCAGGAACCCCTCCATCCAGCCACTGCGCCCTGCAGGAAGCAACCCACCACCCCCCCCATTCCACTAAGTGATGGTGTTGATCAGAGGAGCCCAAAGAGACCAATCAGATGTGGAAGCAGATGCTGTCTCTGGATTAATATGATCCAACAAAAGATCTCTATACTGATTGATACTGAGATTTTGTTTACTTTTCCAATTCATGAGGATAGTTTTCTTTGCGATACATAAAGCAGTGAAAACCATGTAAACTATTTCTTTTTTCAGAGGACTTTCCTCAAAATTACCGAGCAAGCAAACTGATGGGGAAGGTGTAATTTTACAGCTCAAGCACTTTGATAAGTCCTTACATATCTGTGTCCAGAACCTCTGGACTGGTGTGCATAACCATAACGCATGAAAATAATTATCAGGATGATTGCCTATGCAGTGTGGGCAGATATTAGATTGTGCCAACCCCATCTTGAATAATCTTTGTCCTGTGTAGTGTACTCTGTGAAGGATTTTGTATTGTATTAGTTGTAAGTTGGTGTTTCTAGTCAATTTGGAAGTTCTTAGACATGTCTGAGCCCAGAAATTTTGTTCAAAGGTGCCTGATAAATCCTTTTCCCACTTCATTATAGGAAGAGATATCGAATCATCTATTTTAGTCAGTGTCCTGTATGATTTAGACAGTAGTTTGGGGGGGGGGGGGTTAAATCTAGGAACTCTAATATATTAGTTGGGACTTGTAAACCACCATTAATATGCTTATATTTATTTTTAATTATAGATTTAAGTTGTTCATATTCCAAGAATTTATTTTTACTAATGCCATATTGCATATTTAGTTTAGCAAAATTGATGAACTCGGTTCCGTCAAGTAGATGTTCCAGATATTTAATACCTTTATTCTTCCAGTATGTAAAGTTTATCATTTTACTATTTTGTAGGATATCAGGGTTATTCCAGATAGGTGTACGACTGCATGGGATAAGGGATGACTTTGTCATTTTAAGGAACTCCCACCATGCTGTCAGAGTAGAACTAATGTTGATATTTTTGAAGCATGTATGCCGTTTTATATTTGAGCTAATAAACGGCAGATCTGAAATCATGATATTATTGCACATTTCCTGTTCTATATCTAACCAAGGCTCATCTAAAAGACTATTTTTATCCATTTAGAGATGTATTGTAGCATATTTGCTAAGTAATAGTTATGGAAGTTAGGCAGATCTAATCCTCCCGTCTTTAGTCTTCTGTATTGTCTTTAAGCTAATACGTGGGGGTTTATCTTTCCAAAGAAATTTAGAAATGGCAGAGTCTAGAGATTTAAACCAGTCAGATGATGGTTTATTGGGGACCATTGAAAATAAATAATTAATTCTAGGTAGGACCATCATTTTTATTGAAGCTACCCTACCCATAAGTGTGATTGGAAGCGATTTCCATCTTTAAAGGTCCTCTTCTATCCTGTTTAAAAGTGGGGCATGGTTAAGTTTAAGTAAATCCGTTAATTTATTCGACACAGTAATACCTAAATATTTAATATTTCCTGATTGCATTTGTAAATCTAGGGAGTTTTCGAGAGAGCAATTAATTGACAGTACCGTAGATTTAGACCAGTTTAACGAGTAATCTGATACTTTAGAGAAAGATTCTAGTATTCTAATTACTTGTAAAAGAGAATTATTTGAATGCTGGAGATAAAGTAATACATCATCCGCGTAAAGACTAATCTTGTGCTCTATTTTCATGCATTTTATACCTTTTACAGCTTTTGTTTGTCTGATTGTTGCTGCTAGAGGTTCTATAAAGATGGCAAAAAGTGATGGAGAAAGAGGGCATCCTTGCCTGGTGCCCCTCTGTAGACAAAAACTGGAAGATATTTGATTATTTGTCCTGACACAGGCTGTTGGAGAATTGTATAGAATTTTTAACCAATTTATGAATAAATCGCCAAAACCGAATTTATGAAGAGTAGCGAATAAAAATTTCCAATTTACTCTATCAAATGCTTTTTCTGCGTCTAAAGACAATATATTGGTTTTAATGTTTTTACTGTAGGAATAATCAATTAAATTAAGTAATCGGCGTGTATTTGTGGATGACTGCCTTCCTCTGATGAAACCAGTTTGATCCGGATGTATTATGAGAGGAGTTACTTTGTCTAATCTTTTTGCAAAAGCTTTACAGATTATCTTAATATCCACATTAATTAAGGATATGGGACAATAACTAGTGGGCAACACAGGATCTTTGTCTGGCTTGAGCAGAAGGCTGATGGTGGCAGAATTCATATTAACTGGAAATCTACCTTTTTCCTGTATTTCACTGCATGAAAAGTGAGATTTTCGTCCCCGTAAACTACCGCAGATCTCCCTAATTTTCGGCAGTTAACGACAATTTGCAACCCGCGCTTGTTGCCGTTTTCAGTGCCACAAATTGTCGGAACCGGACTCTGACGTATGTGGAGAGCGATCAGCTGTACTAATGGTCCTAATTAGCATATGAATGCAGCGAACCCGCGCGGCTGGCCAGGTCTGGCTTGAATAACCTACTCAGTATTGGCTGAAACCACTATTTTTAAATAAGTAAAATCACTCCTGATTGGCAGCAAAACCACACGTGGCCAGGGCAGGCCAGAATGTTCTTACTCAGTATTGGCTGAAACCATTATTTTCAAACTAGTAAAATCACTCGTGATTGGTTGGTTGGTTGAGATATATATATATATATATATATATATATATATATATATATATATATATATATTATGCTGTATATTCATGTTATCTTATGTAGGCTACTACACTATCATTAGGCTACCTTCAAGGACATGAATGAATTTATACAGGAAATTAACATTTGCCAGGAAGATGTTTATGCAAAGAAAGAGCTTTATTAAAAACACACACACACACAACTATATACAACGCGAGGATCTTCCCACACATGCGTATCCAAAAAACTACAAATCCGTGAACTGTCCGTGCGCCTCCTCGGGGTTGTAGGCAACTGCTGGCGGCGTTCTTTCCGAGGCAGGTCCGATGTGCAGACGCCTGCTGTGCATGGCTTTGTACTTCGGCGTCGCCTCTAACCGGGACTGCAGCTTCACACAGAGTTCAGAGAGATCCGGCCTACAAAATGACGGCGGTACAATCCATCCAGAGACCCCGCCAACGACGCCATCTTCCTCGTCAGACATGAGGGCCCTTTCTCAATATGCGTTCTTGAGCGTTCTCGTGTGCTCGTGACACGTCATCAGCCTCAGACCGAGCACTGTTCCAATGCTGAGAACGCCAAATCGAGAACGCGCCGAATTCCCCGGATGTTGTTCTCGCCCACCCTCTTTATCGAGCATGCATCAGAGCAGACTTGTGCGTTCTTCAGACTGACCGCTTGCCCAGAATGCACCGCGGCCGCAGCTTGATTTGAGACAGCGCAAACAGAGCTCACAGCGGTAAATTAAAAATTCCCTTTTCTGCTGCTGTTGTTGTTCAAAAGTACGTTTTAAGATCGTTTGAGGCGAGAACATTATACTTTTAAGCTTCCCTATGTGGCCCGTTTACAGAGTTAGTACGTAATTTAAAAAAGTAGTGTGCATAATACCTCTGGTTATGATTTATTTGTTTAGTGTTTATCTGACTGACGTGTGTTGCTTTATTAACTCAATACTTGCTGGAATAAATTGTAAATGTTTGCCTAGGATGGCAGCAGCATATAAAATAAATAAATAAATAAATACATTCTATAAATGTTTTTCCTATCTAAGTGAGTTTCTTCTGAGTCAGGACACGAATAATTGAGAGGAGAAAGAGGGAAAGAAAATAATAGTAATAATAGTATATGAAAAAACAGACATTTATTTTATACAAATGTTTTATCTTTGGAACAGAATGAAGGTGTAATATATTCAACAAATTATTAACAGTTACTAACATGGTTTAAAACAACAAAATAACTCATTAAGATCTTATACAAACAGACAATGCCTATAAACTTACAAATAAAAATAGTTGGAATGGAAATTAATTTACGCATTATTTTATGTATTTTTCCAGGTGGTTAAAAATGAAATGAAGCAGCATGTGAACATGACTAGAACTGATCTACATTAGGTCAGGTGTAGTCATGTTCACTTAAACATGCAGCCAGCTGGAGCAGCATTCTGTCTTCAGCCGTTGGCCGTCCTCCTCTGGGTCAACCTCCTCGTCCTCCTCTGGGTCAACCTCCTCATCCTCCACGTCTAGCTGGTCACCTGCCTCTATACTAATATTGTGAAGGATGCAGCAGGCGGCGATTACTTTTGGGGCAAACGTCGGGCGGACCTCCAGCGCCCTTAAGAAGATGGAACGCCACCGTGTCTTCAGACCACCAAAGACACGCTCAATGATGTTAATCAGCCTTGGCGTGGTGTCTGTTGTAGCGTGCCTCCACTTGACCTGTACCAAATATAAAATTAACTTGTAATTTAGGTAATATGCTGATCTGTCTTAATCTTCTATCCAATTGATATAATCTGTGTATCAATTGTGTGTCATTGTTGGCTCTATTTAAGGACAAGAAGGTAAGAGATCTTACTGGCAAGCTGTTTCCCTATAGGATGCTCCACAGGCCAGCCAGTAGAGGGTCAGCAGCACCTCTATCTCCTGTGGCCATCCATGGACCTTCTGGATGGGCAGCAGCTGAAGGAGGAGGACGATGGTGGCCCTGTTTAGCCTGAAGGCTGGTTTCAGGTCCCCTTCATTAAAAAATATTTGGAGGAATGGCACAGAGGTGTTTATCCTCACATATTTTGTTTCTGTTTCTTCCTGTAAATAAAAAATGCCAAATGTTACCATAATTGTTTTTTGTCACGTTTTCTATGCATAAAACTATACCTGCTTAACATGCAGATTATTATAGTTCTCAAGAAAGAAAAGGTAAAATGTATAGTGTTGTCAAGTATAGTAAATGTAACAAATGGCTTCCCTTCTCTGGTATTTTTACCATTTCACTGAAAAAATGGGCTGAACTAACTGCACATAATTTATAGATTAATCACTGTAAAGGTGGACAGACATAAAAAAATTTTTTTTTCCTTTCTTAATGATCAATGCTGTGAAGGTAAGTGGTGCAATAAAGTAGCTTAACCCTACTGTTATTAATGTTAAAACTGGGTCTTCATTTTTATTAATATAGGAAAAATAGTCACAATTTCAACCTGATCACGTTTTTAATATCATCGTCAATGGTTTTTTTTTTAAGATGAAAGTAGGAAATAGGCTGTCAATCTTAAAATGCCTACCAGTTGGCAATAGATGGGCGAGCAAAGCCTGCCTTCTGAGCCTCCTCTGCTGCATCAATCTTCTCCTTGCTCGGATTTTCCTCCTCAACTGCATCACCTCCTCTTCAGCCTGCTGGTAAAGCTGACCAACGACCGAAGCAACAGCAATATTGCTCGTATCGCTCATTTTGCTTCTACAAAGTGCTGATTTTTAAAGAAGATTCAATCGCCTCTGCAACTACAACAATTACAACTCCCCACAAAGAAATTCACCCTATTGCTGGTTTTATACTCACAGTTCTGTAATTATTTTAGATATTTTTTATACTTATACTCAGAAATTAATTTAAATAAAAAACGTTTTCAATAAGATATGATGGTGTAGTGTATAAATAGTTTTGAACGTTAAAGGAATGCTCAAGCGCTGTGGGTGTGATGACGTCACGAGTATACTTCTGTTCCAATAGACCAGTTCATTGTTATTGTTTTGAGGCGGGTTTTCGCGCATGCGTGCCGGACCGGTAGGCAAAAGACGAACACAATGGCGGACGCAAACAGAGAAACTGACGAGTTCTCCGCGTATTTTTCTTCTTTAGATAACGTACTACAAGATCGTTTTAAGAGTAAGTTGATGGTTGATGGTATCAGATTGCCAGATCCACACAGCAAAAGCCTTAAGGGACGGAGCGAATCTGTGAAATGCTGGCCAAGCGCTCCGTACCATGACATATACAGCTGCCTTATAAACACGGCAGGCCAGTACAGACAGAGAGCACGAAAGCCCCTTAAACCACTGGACGGCTACAATTATTTTAAATCGGGAAAAAGGCTCCAGCAACGCCCGCGACGCCATGAGGGATTAAGCGGTCAGAAAATGGATGGATGGATGTTGTTCACACATGTTTGTGCAACAGCACAAAGCGGCGTCGGACACAGGCCGCGTCTCAGCAGAGGCCCGGTAGGTTAAAAAAAAAAAATTTCACTACGGATTATTTAGGTGTTTTTGTCTTGTTAAAATGGGTGGCGGTGTCGGCGACATTGCAGCGTAAACACAAGTACTAGCGCCCGTGAACCGGGGCGTAATGGCAGCAGCAGCTGCTGTAGCCCCTGCTGCTAGCTGCTGCTAGCCGCCCCGGCCCGGCCCGTGTAGCCGGCGGCGCCGGCCCGTGTAGTGTTTACGCAGCAGCCGCTGGCTGCTGCCGCAGCCCGTGAACTGGCAGAGCAGCCGCTGCCTGCTCCGCCGCTGCTGCTTGGCTGCTGCTGCTACCGCTTCTCCGGCCCGTGTAGTGTTTACGCAGCAGCCGTTGTCTGAAGCAGCAGCAGCCGTTGCTGCTTCAGACAATGGCTGCTGCTGCTACCGCTTCTCCGGCCCGTGTAGCGATATGTGTACCCTCCGCCGCTATTTAAGTAGAACAATGACTAGAGCAGAATTAAGTTGTATTTACCGGAGATGAAGTGTAGACTGCAAATTCTGTCGTAGTATGATCGCTCCCCCAGTCCATTGGGATTATCTGCCTGCGCTCTTTTCATTGAAAATATCCATTTCTTTCTTCGTCCTTTCTCCTTCGGTAAACGACAGAAACGTACATCCAGCGATTTGAAATGCCTCTCTGTGCAACCGGGAGCACAACAAGTCGTAGGCATTGCTTAGATTCCATAAATAAACGAAGTAAAAGTACGCTCTAAATCACCCGTTTTGTCATGTAGTAGACGAGAACAGTACTGTTTTCTGCCTACCAGCGGGACCCGGATGTAGCGCTGACGTCACGCGGGACGTCACGCGTGAACTACCCTATAGACCCTTTTCACAGTGACGTCATGCAACTTCCGTTCTGCGGTGAAGCAGGGTATCTTTACTTCCGCTTTCTCCGCAAGCAGTGTTTTTACATAGGGAATTCACACAGTCCCTCACCAATCTACCCAAATTTCGTTTGGGAGACGTGCACAGACTGGTACAAAAGCTTTCGGCCACACCAGCCTCCAAAGTCGACAAAGATGACAAGTTCTTTGTGGAACAGTACCTTTTCGATTATGAAGGTAAGAGCTTTGTCTTTTTAGCTCTGTTGTTAGCATAGATGCTAGGATAATGGTAGCTATGCTACCAACAGGACTTTTGTCATTTATTAGTTTTCTATTTCTCCATTATATTGCTACGCTAGCTTTATTGCTATATGAGCTATTCTGTTTCACAGCTTTTAGCCAATGAGTCACAGCAGGGATATAGTTGATGTATAATGTTGAGCCTTTTCATACTTTGTTTTGGAACAGTGTCAATGCTTTTGGCCACTTGGTCACAGCTCTATGAATAAAAATGAGGAGCCTCATTCCCTCCCGTTTTTTTTTTTTTTTTTTGTGTAGTATTTTACTGAGGTTGCAGACTTTTGCAGTATCCCTCAAAATTCCTCTGTGGGTTCAGTGTGTTTCTCAGTCTCGTCAGTAGATCTGGAGCCTCAATTAATAAAATAATTCTGCCCATTCCTGTTAAAACTGTGATAGTTTAGGACATCATAGACTGAGAAAGACGCTGTCAATAATGTTGAATGCACACTGCATGCACACTAATAATCAGTTCATTATAGTATTTATGGATTATGCTGCTGTCGGGGCAAACCCCTTGTGTCCTATACTGTTATTTTTCAGGAACTGACCAAAAAAACCTGGATTTTAAAAAACTTCAGACATCACACTTCATATATTTTAGTTATTTATTACATAGATACTTCATAGCAGCTCTGTCCATTTTACCTTTTACCTGTCCTGTTTATCCTGCTGCCTTGCTCCGGTTCCCCTCTGCCTTACAGAAGAGCCTGCTGCCGAGCTCTGGTGGGTTCTCCCCTGAACTGTCAATTCTCTGCCGAGGTGTGGACCCTGCTGCCTGATCCTGGTTCCAAGAAGTCTCTCTCCGGGCCGTCAGCTCCTGCCAACACCATCACCCTGTTCCCATGCAGTTCTACCTCGCTGGTTACATCACCCTCCATCCCATCAAACCTTCAATAAAAACTTTCATTTTAAGTCCCGTGTGTGTGGTTCTGGGTTCATCCATAGACAAATCGTGACAATTAGACTTAGACAACTTTATTTGTCATTTTGTATGCACAGAGTGCGTACAGAACGAAATTCCGTTTGCATACAGCTTGAGAATTACAGTAAATTACAGCAGTGATTTAACAGTAAACAATTGAAATGTAAACAATGCAGGAGAAAGAGACAGTGTGCGATCACCGTGTACAGGTGAGTATTTTTAAAAACCATTTGTATGTGCAGAAATTAATTAATTTTTCAGATTAATTTCCTTTCATTAACAAATTGTTTTTGACAGCTGTAATAAAAATTTACGTGGTGAGCCACTGAAATTATCTTGGGAATAGCTAAATAAACTTATAACTCAATTATCTTTAAGAAAGAAAGATGGAGTTTAATTTGTTAAAGACCACTTGCAGAAACATAGGTGTCCTCGGAAGAGAAGTGCTGACTGCAGACGTAAGTGCTGCTGCGAAGGATGTTAAAATTTGGCCCCTCGTCTCTTCTTATTGCAGTCACCCAACGGGCTCCAGTCTCAGCATCAGCCGGGAAGTCGTGAACACTGAGATATGGAAAGTTTTTTTTGTTGTTCGAACACGGTGGGACACTGCAGTAGCGGTTTCTCTGTGATTGTGCCATCCTTGGTGGATATGATGCTGCTGAGAGATGGACACAAGGGGAGAAAAAATAGATTAATTATAATACTTTTTAAAACCTTTATTTAACAAGATAAACTCCCATTGAGACTAAGATCTCTTTTTTTAAAGATTGATCTGACTAAGAGGTCAGCAGCACGTCATTACTAATACAGTATAATAAAACAATTTCAGGCTTCTACTTAAAATATACAGTATTTTGCACAAAAAAACTAAAAAAAAAGTGCATTAATATAAGTGCAAATAATATGAAGAAAATTCATTATAATACACAGAAAATTCAGAAACAGAAGTACTGTCCAATAGACCCACGGTAATTTTTTTTGGGAATGAACAAAAAGATTCAAATGGAATAAGATCTTTTTAATTCAGTGACTGCAAATATATGTAACACGTCACCATAATCAAGTAAGGGGAACAATGTAGCAGATAAATGCCTCTTTTTTTCACTCAGTGAACAAGATTTATTTCTATAATAGCAAAGCTACAGTAATAATTTTATAACATCTACATCAGATTAATGACAGGTAAAGTAAGCCAACAAGCTGCTGCATGTTAGCTTTGATCTTCATGTTACTGTCCCAATCAAAGCATCTATATAACAGCAACGATCGCTACAAATACTAAGGAAAATAAAGATAGTCAATAAGACACGTTTAATATTGTGCTCTCAGTCTTACCTAATGAAATCACGCTGATTTCTGATAGGTAAAAGTTTGGTAAGGTAAGCTAACAAGCTGCTGCATGTTAGCTTTGATCTACATGTTACTGTCCCAATCAAAGCATCTATATAACAGCAACGATCGCTACAAATACTAAGGAAAATAAAGATAGTCAATAAGACACGTTTAATATTGTGCTCTCAGTCTTACCTAATGAAATCACGCTGATTTCTGATAGGTAAAAGTTTGGTAAGGTAAGCTAACAAGCTGCTGCATGTTAGCTTTGATCTACATGTTACTGTCCCAATCAAAGCATCTATATAACAGCAACGATCGCTACAAATACTAAGGAAAATAAAGATAGTCAATAAGACACGTTTAATATTGTGCTCTCAGTCTTACCTAATGAAATCACGCTGATTTCTGATAGGTAAAAGTTTGGTAAGGTAAGCTAACAAGCTGCTGCATGTTAGCTTTGATCTATATGTTACTGTCCCGATCAAAGCATCTATATAACAGCAATGATCGCTACCAATACTAAGGAAAATAAAGATAGTCAATGCGACACATTGTGGTCTCAGTCTTACCTTATGAAATCGCGCTGATTATCAGTGAAACACCTCTTCACCTCCCGAATTTTCTATGTAAAAGCATGTAGCCGGAAGTAAAGATACCCTGCTCCGCTTCAAAACGGAAGTTGAGTGACGTCATGTGAAAAGGGTCTATGCACAATACATGCTGCGTGCTCGCGTTCTCGTCAAGTCCGATCTTCCTGTGTTCTTACCGAGAACAGACTTGACGAGAACGCGAGTACGGACTCGCGTTCTCGTGAATTGAGAAACGGCCGAGGTCGACGGTGGCGGACATCCAGAGTTCCACTTCCTCATCAGCTAGCACGCTCTGCCTCGATTCCTGCAGCTGTAAAAAACAAAACAATGAATCAGTATTATGCGATGGGATGCACTGCGTATGGACACAACACATCTATCAATGCACCTGAAAAATAGTCACCAAATAAAGTCTTACCCTCTTTCTTCTCGCTCGACTCCGAGCTGAATTCTTGGCAGCTTCCGCCCGCATTGAGTTCTCTGGCTGCGTATATCTGAAGCTCCTGCGTACCGTCTCGTAATAAGTCTTACAGGCGGCTGGAAAACATAAATGAGAGTGGTATGAATAAAAACCAAACGCAAGTCACAGTAACATTAAAAACAAGGGAGAAACAGTAAAACAAGTCCCTTACACACAATGTCGTCTTTATCAATATAGTGTAAATCGAGGCTTGCAGTTATTGCTCCGAGCAGATAGGAGGTAACTGCCTCATTATGAGGCGTGCTTAGTCTGTGAAAACAAAATGTACAGTTATGATCGGTATCTATCCGTATCTATTTCCTTTTATCGCAGAATGAAAGCATATTCTTTGAATCTTACCCTTGCGCCGGTTCATAGCGCCTGCAATTTGTCTCCGAGTTGTGAAGACGGCGTACTGTAAATCACAAAAAATACACCCTTAGCTTTGGGTTATGGCTAGGCTACTTTTAGCTTAGCTAGCAGTCAAATATATTCTTACCGCAAGCTTTTGTGCATCCGTCTTCTCTTGATGGAGTTAGTCTCTCCAGCACAGTTCTTCGACTGCAGAGCCGCCATCTTGTCCTCTATGGACAGCAACCTGGAGTTTACCGAATTCTGCAGTTGAGTGAACCTCTCATTCATGTCGGCAGTATGTTGAGTAAGCTGACGAGACAGTCCACTGATAGCAATCAGCAGTTTCTTCTCGTCAGTATGTGGACTGGCTGAAAGTTGTGGATCGCGTCCTAGAGGAGTTGAACGCGAGACGTTGTCCGGCATACCAGTAAAATCCAAACACAGTAAAGTCGTCGTCGTCTTCTTCTTCTTCTTCTTCTTCTTTTTCTTCTTCTTTAGGAATGAACGACAGCTTGCATCCATAGTTGTTGCATTACTGCCATCTATTGGATCCTAATATATATCCTTCAAATCCTTATGATCCCAGAATAAAAAAAAAAACGAAAAATCTTTGTACATCCCTTTTCTATACTTAATAATGCAGATAATGAATCACTACAAATTATTATTTTATTTATATTTGTATCCTCCACCCATTCTAAAGCTAATAATATAGCACATAATTCTACCACATATATACTAAAATAATTAGATGTTCTTTTTGAAATATTAATTTTTAATTCAGGAATCACTACAGCTACACTAGTTGCTTCATTTTTTGGATTTTTCGAACCATCAGTATAAATTTGCAAATAATCATTATATTTAATCTGTATTTGATTGTAAAATTCTTGGCAGATATCTATTATATTTCTTGTCTTAATATTTAATAATGATCTATCTATATTAATATATTTCCATATCCATGTAGGTCTCAAAGCCCACAATACTGTTGGACTGAATTCTTTGTTATATACATTAAATGTTTTTGCTCTATCATCCCCAATCCATCCAAAACTATTAAATTGACCCTTTCGTCTTTCCCAACAACTTTCTAATACTTTCATAACTGGATGATCTTCATTATGTCCTTTTAAATTTATCCAGTAATTAACCATTATCTGTTGCCTTCTGATACATAATGGCATTTCTCCTGATTCTATTTGTAAAGCACATACTGGAGTTGATTTAACTGCCCCTAAACAAATTCTCAATGCTCTAGCTTGAATAACGTAAAAATTTTTTAACCTACTCAGCCGCTGAACCATATACCACACTCCCATAATCTATTCTTGACCTAATTAGTGACACATACACATTTTTATGCGATTCAAAACTTGCACCCCATGTTAACCCTGCTTTCATTTGAGCGTTTTAATGGAATACTGGGAAAGTTTAATCACAACAATAGGACAATTGAAGTCCAGATTATGAGGCAATTTCAGCAGAGCCAACAGCTTCATATGCCATGGACATGTGAATATGGTGCAGAATTTGCCAGTATTTTAGGAAGACAAATGGTTGGGACTTTGTCATGCAATGACACAGCTGATATGCTTTATGTGAAGCACAGTGTTTTGGTGTCAGCAGAACGAAAGCCAATAGAAGTTTGGGGCTTGCAGGGAACAGACACGTCATACCCAGCATAATTTCTGCCAGTTGAGCGCATTGCTGGGAGATGTGTAGTTAATACATCCTCTGTGCATTTAAGTAAGACCAAAAAAAAGGTCACTGTAGTCATGCCACTATGCACAGTAGTTGAGCTCTAGGAGACTGTGATCTCTGCAGACCTCTCATTCTGATTCTAATGTTTGCATGGAATGCACATTTTACCTTGCTGATTCTGATTCACATTTTACCAACTGATTCTGATTAAAACAAATTTTTGAAATAAATTATTTTGTGTATTTTTTTTACATAACATTTGCCATTGCTAATGGCATACACAGTAATCTAGCATACTTTAATTAAATAAATCAATTCAAGGTAAAATGTAAGAGTCTATATTTAGGTTATATAGAGCCTGATCTATTTGTACCAGAGATTTTCTTACCTTTTAGAGAAATGTCACTTGGGGTAAAACTCCCCCTGCAACCCTGATTTACATTTGTTTAGCTCACAGCATTTTCATTTGCATGTCCTCCCCATTCATTTTCATTTCCTCCCCTAGAATTAGGAGGAGGGGGGTCATGGGGGGACAACTCCCAAGGTAGGCCCACGTCAATTTCTGACAATTCACGGCAGTTTTCGGTGTTGCCTGCAAATTGCCGTGAACAGCCGTTAACCTGAACTTCCACGACAATCTACAGTGCCGCATAGTGACGAAAATCTCACTTTTCATGCAGTGTTTCCTGCAACATTCTGTGGAACGTTGGGGCTAGAATATTCCAGAACTCTTTATAAAACTCACTGGGGAATCCATCTGGACCTGGAGCCTTTTTATTAGGCATGCTTTTAAGAGCTTCCTGGGTTTCAGCTGTTGTCAGCGGGGAATCCAGTGTCATTCTTTGGTTATCTGATAATTTAGGAAGTGTAATTTTATCCAGAAATTGCTTAATATCCTTCTCTGATGGATTTATCTGTGGTGTGTATAAAGATTTGTAGAAATCGCGGAAGGTATTATTTATACACTCCGGTTCACTTACTGTATTACCAGTTGAATCTGTAACTGCAAATATAGTAGTTTTCTCCTTGATTATTTTAAGCTGATTCGCTAGAAAGCTTCCTGACTTATTGCCATGTTCAAAATTTTCTATTCGGAGTCTTTGTATTAGAAATCTATTTTGGTTTTCAATATAGTGCTTTAGTTCTAATTTTACTTCACGGATTTTACCTAACTTTCCTTCTTCTTAAGAGGATTCTAGTAACTTAAGTTTTTCTTCTAATTCCTGAATCTTTTTGTTTTCTTTTTTCTTTTTATGAGATGAGAAAGAAATTATTTTACCTCTCATCACTGCTTTTCCAGCTTCCCACAATATCGATGCCGATGTACCTGGTTGATCATTGTATTCTAAGTATGAGGCCCACTGTTCTTTAATGAATTTTATAAATTCTTCATCTTTAAGCAGTGATGTATTAAATCTCCAGCTTTTGTTTTGTGTGGTTATTTTTTTATTAATTAAGGTGAGAGTAACAGGAGCGTGATCACTGATAGCAATAGAATGAATTACCGTCTCTGAAACAACCGACAGCAGTGAGCTACTTATTAGAAAGTAGTCCAGACGAGAGTACGAATGGTGAACATTTGAGAAAAAAGTGTATTCTTTACTATTAGGATGAAGAGAACGCCATGCATCGCAAAGACCAAAATCACTCATGTAATGTTTGACTACACTTACTGACTGCCAACTACGCTGAGCCCCTGTTTTATTCAGCCTGTCTATATCGTTATTTAAACCAAAGTTGAAGTCACCTCCTATAATTAGTGAACAATCCCCGTGTTTTGAAAGTGCAAGGAAGAATTGGTGGAAAAAAGAGGGGTCATCAACATTTGGACCATATATACTGACAATACATAGCTTCTGGTTATGGATAGCTATTTTAATTATTATGTATCTACCTTCAGGATCTATAGTTTTATCTAATATTTTAAAACTAACGTTTTTGTGGATTAAGATTGCTACACCTCTCTGTCTAGAGTTATAGCAGGCCGCAAACACATTAGGGAACTCAGGTGAATTAAGCTCACTTGCATTTGTAGCTGATTTGTGGGTTTCTTGCAATAAGACAACATCTGCCTTAAATCTAGTAAGCTGGTTAATGATCTTAATTTTTTTCTCTCTGGTGCCAGCCCCATGCACATTCCATGTCACAAACTTTACATTCGCCATAGATGTGAGTGAAAAGTTAGAAGGTGCATGCCCTTGAGAAAATAGTCATACATAGACCCAGGTAGCATCATATGATGTGCTTGTGACTGACTGATGATCAGGAAAGAAGCAAATAAGATAGAAATACGCAAAAAAATAAAAAAGTGCAAAGAGTAAGAGAGTGTGAAAAGGGATAAACCATAGCCCGTGCCTTGTGTACCCAACCGTGAACAACAACCATACCAACGTGCTCTTGAGCTGTGCGTGTATTTAATTTATCACCGTGTACCGATCTGTGCGTCTTTTTTATTTATTTATTTATTTTAAGTCATTGAAACATGCTTTAAGTCCACCTGTGGTGTAACTAATAAAGCCAAGGGGTGATCTTCTGATCCCTGAACAACTGTCCATTAATATAAAGTCTGTCAACCGATATGGTGGCTTTAACGCCCTCCATCATGTATTTCTTCCTGATTGGGAACAGCACTCGCCTGCGATCTAGGATTTCCTTAGGAAACTGATCATTAACACTAAAGTCTGTCCCTCTCAGTTCCCTGCCGCAACTTCTAACAAATTCTTTTTGTTTATAATGCTCAAATTTAGCTATGATCGGGCGAGGACGTTTTGTCGGGTTTCTTACCTCCGAGCCGGTGGACTCAATGAAAAGTGATGTTTTTTACCTGATCCGCCGGGATTTTTAGCTTCTGCTGGAGAAAGTTCCGGACCGTTTCTTCTGCTATCTCTCCCTGCTGCTCCTGGATGCCTGCAAAGACGAGATTATCTCTCATACTTCGCAACTGTATGTCCAGTATGGATTCCTTCATTTTCTTATTTTCGCCGGAAAGCTGGATAATCCCTTCGGTCAGCTCCGTAACCTTCCCCCTCAGCGCGTCATTCTCGGCGGCCATAGCTGTTAGCTGGGGTTGAATAAACTCCACAGATTCTCTCAGAGAATGAAACTCCTAATGTAGAACCTCTACCAAGGCGAGATGCGCGTCAAGGCTGGTAAGCTTCTTGTCAATGGATTCCAAGATGTCACTGAAGTTCCTGTCGGGAGACAGAGTGGATGAAGATGACGCACTGGTGGAATTAGAACGAGTGCGCTTAAGTGACGGTGTGCTAGCAGCCGTAGGCTTCTGGGCCTTCCCCATCGCGATGCTATCAAAACACTCGTCCAGGTAGCACTCCAGGCTCGTCACTGTCTCTTCGTCCAGTTTGTTGCCTCGTAAAAAATAAGACAGTTGTAAATGTTTGGGCTTTAACTTTGTATTATTTTCAGTTATTGGTTCGTTCTTACCTTAGCTTGTTTGATTTGAATTACATGAACGCCTCCATTTTACTTACGCACAGCTCTCGCGAGATCTCAGCTGCTCATCTCCGTCTCAGCCGACACCTCCCCTCAGCCGACACCTCTCCTCAAAACGGGTGATTTAGAGCGTACTTTTAGTTAGTTTATTTTTGGAATCTAAGCAATGCCTACGACTTGTTGTGCTCCCGGTTGCACAGAGAGGCATTCCAAATCGTTGGATGTACGTCTCTGTCGTTTACCGAAGGAGGAAGGACGAAGAAAGAAATGGATATTTTCAATGAAAAGAGCGCAGGCAGACACTCCCAATGGACTGGGGGAGCCATCATATTACGACAGAATTTGCAGTCTACACTTCATCTCCGGTAAATACAACTTAATTCTGCTCTAGTCATTGTTCTACTTAAATAGCGGCGGAGGGGAGGTGGTGATCGCTACACGGGCCGGAGAAGCGGCTGCTGCTCCAGACAGCGGCTCCATTACGCCCCCGGCGCTAGTACTACTGTGTTTACGCTGCAATATTGCCGACACCTCCACCCATTTTAACAAGACAAAAACACCAAAATAATCCGTAGTAAACAATGTTTTTTTAACCTACCGGGCGGGTCTTCCTCTGCTGAGACGCGGTCTGTGTCCGACGCCGCTTTGTGCTGTTGCACAAACGTGTGAACAACATCCATCCATCCATTTTCTAACCCGCTTAATCCCTCATGGCGTTGCGGGCGTTGCTGGAGCCTTTTTCCCGATATAAAATAATTGTAGCCGTCCAGTGGCTTCAGGGGCTTTCGTGCTCCCTCGTGTGTACTGGCTTGCCGTGTTTTTAAGGCACCTGTATATGTCGCGGTACGGAACACTTGGCCAGCAGCAACCGGTAGGGCCAGCACACCGGCCCTACCGGTTCCGCGGTCCTTGTCAGGGGGTCTGTTACGATATCAACGTGGTCAAGTGGAACGAACTGTTTATCCCAGAACTGCCTGCCACACTTGGATAACACCGGACAACAAGAAAATGACTCATCTGTCTGATAGCCTCCCGGAGTTGACACAGTTTATCTGCTGATGACGCAGTTTGGATGTGTACGGCCTTTTACGGGTGCTAACTTAAACTCCTTTATAATTGTTTCTGTAATGAGCAATCGGGGCTTCTTGATGATCAAGAGCCCATCAGTGCTGATGTGTCTGAAACTGTTTCTCTGTCTTTAGTAGATAAAATATAACTAAAAGCATGCTTGTCTGTTTTATGGGTCCTACATTCAAGGTAATATTGAAGTGGGGGTCGCTTAACGGGTAAAAAGAGCTGGGTCCACTTAGGGTGTTTCACCAGCGACAGGCTGCGGTAGCATTTAACACCTGATTGTCTTTACCAGAGCATCTGTGGTTCATTTACTTTTGCAGATGCTCTGATTCCATGTTTGATTTAGTCTGCTTGCAATTTACACATTTCCCTCAAAACAAGCAAATGGAATCAATGAACATAAACCTGACATTTCATATACAAAAACTGGTAATGAGAAATGGTTAAAAAAAGAAAAATCTAAACTACTCAACTAGTTCACAAACTTTCAAACAGCACTGTGCATGAAAAGACATTGTCACCATGCGTGCAGGGTTTTCTGTTAGAGATTGCTAGTGGTCAAATCACTTTCACTTATTGTCCAAGTATCAATGCCAATTTGGGCTGATATTCACTGGACAATACCTAACAGACAGAGGGTTGTTTGACTAAACATTAAATAACTTAAAAGCAGATAATTGCACAATAAACAGTTCTGTGTCTTTCTAAAAAACAGAAATAAAGGAAATATATAGTAGAAATCTTTTCATGGCTTTGTACGTGTAGGCTGCAGGTGAACTCAGACCAGTAACCAAACTTCAACAGAGCCGCCTTCAAGTGTCAGACACCGTCACTCCTCACCACTTATCTATTCAAATTAAATTCCGGTTTATTTATATAGCACCAATTCACAGCATGTCATCTCAAGGCACTTTATTGGTTCAATCAAACCATATGGATAAATTGCTTTAAAGGATTTCTATTTAGGAAAAACCAGCAGATTGCTTTGAACCACTTATTTGCAGTATTCACACCTTTGGATGAGCATGTAGCCACAGTAGACAGCTGCCTGCATTGTGTTGTTAACTTTGCAGCAATCCCTCATACCAAGGATGCATGTAGCGACAGTGGAGAGGAAAACTCAGATTATACATCCCAGTGAATTTATGTTTAAGAGTTTCATCCAGGTCATGATCAATTCAAAAAAGGTTTAAAAATAAAACAACTGGACTTCTGTTCTGAAGCTGAAGATGTTTCGCTTCCCATCCAGGAAGCTTTCTCAATTCAAAATGTCTTGATAGAGATTATGAGACTACAGAGACTGGACTGCAATATCAGTTACAATGGACGTTACAGATAAACAGAATCTGGAGGCCAGAGCCTGGCATACTTAGATTGGACAGAATGACTGATTAGGGGAAAGGTGTCAGCAAGGAAACGTCTGCATTATAGTATCCTTGCCATCCTCTCCACCAATGTGATGTATGGAACACTGATATTATACCGTGCACACCCCTGAATGTGTGTACACAATGGGTCCTACTTAATGTCTGTGTGAGGAATGAACTTGGCTCTGTCTGACGTTCGGAAATCCGCCAGTCGCGTTGTTTATGAGAGTCCAGTACTGAAGCTGTAAACATCCCTCTGCCTTTTAGATTAAATATAGTAAATATATAGTTTTGGTTTCAAGAGTCTTTTATTACTACAGAAGTCTACAATAGAAACACCACATTATTCAGTAAAAGAACCTGGGGTGACCGCAACCAGGTCAATAGAGTAACAGTCTGGAGAAAAAACAACTTTAAACAGAGGAGGACTCAGGTTTCAACTTTTGACCACTTACAACACTGCTATAGTTTTGATTCCTGCCAAGTTTCACCCCAATTCACACCTTCATGCATGTGACCAGAACATTGCTCCTGAGAGCCAGGCAAACAATGAGCCTAAGGACTCTCCATTGTGAGTGGCAATCAGTTCCAGGTGAATTTACATGTGCAGGGTTTATACAGGAATGAGTAACCCTAATTTAATGCTTTTTAATGCCTGTAGAAATATTTTTAATGCCATCAACAAGTACCCATATATATATATATATATATATATATATATATATATATATATATATATATATATATATATATATATATATATATATATATATATATATATATAACTTGTTGATGGCTGTGTTCAGACAACAGAACACCTCCGCATGCAGTGTGGCATTGGCTCCAAATGTTGTTCGCAGACCCTCTGATTTCCTGATGTTAGTGGCGGTAGAGCTTGCTCCAGCTGCTGCTGTGCTGTTTGCGGTAGCTAATGCGGACGTGACTGCGTTGGTTACAGAACAGTAACTGATCTGTGGCTGTCCGCAGTGGTGTAGTGGTCCCTGGAGAAGTGGATATACTCTGAATGTTTGCCCTTTTAGACGCAGCTCAGAAAAATGCCGTTTTAGAAACAATGACATGTAACACAGCTCTATTTAGTTTACCCAAAAATCCATCACTAGGGTTTACTCATTTTAGCCAAAAATATTTAGCCTAAAACATTTAGATTAAATATTTCCTTGAGCTACTACGTGAGGCGTGAAAGTACTATTGTCTATTTTTTTTAAAAGATTTTATCCAGCTTCTGGCTGGTAATGTAAAATGTTTTCTTTGGTTTATATTGAAGGAATTCCTACACTACATCCAGAATCAACATTTCATTACTTTACTGTAGGTTTTTTAATATAGACCTAGATGATAAGGCATAAGTCCTAAATTGAATGAAAATCTATAGAGATAAAGTTAATGATGAGGAGAACATCCAAACTCAAATCACTTTGTCTTTGCAAATCATGAATTGTCAAATATACCAGCTGAAACACCCAAATAACTGTTGATCCTGTTGATTTAGACACCCTGACAATGAATGTTTAGCCCCTCGATTTTAAAATGGGCGGTGATTTTAAACTTGACAGTCAAAAAGGGACCTCAGTTAAATCACTTTTATCATGCAAGGAACAAAGCAAAGGTAAAACCTATTCTTTCAAGGCAAAAACATGGAAACACTACTCCAAGCCTTCATTTCATCATGGCTGGATTAGTTTAATTCTCTTTACCTCTGAATCGGTCAGTCCTCACTCAAATGTCTGCAGCTGGTTCAAATGCTGCTGCACACCTTTTAATGCAAAAACATAAAATAAAGCATATTACCCGATCCTGGCCTCCCTTCACTGGTTGCCTGTTTATCTTAGAGTTCAGTTTAAATAACTTCTGTTTGTTTTTAAGGATTTGAACAGCTCACTATTATTATTGTTGTTGTTTTAAACTGTTGAGTCTTTAGCCAAGTCATTTTATTAGATGTTATTTTGTTTTACCTCCTGATAAAGTGCTCTTTAAATAATGATGACAATGATGATGATTATGATCACAAGAAACTTTTGCATCATCACCCAGAAGCTGGAAAGAAAAGAGACAAAAAGATTTTTTTTAACCTCACTTAGTAACTCAAGGAATTATTTTAAACTAAATATTTTAGGCAAAAATATTAAAACTGTTTATTGGTTGTTGTTTTTTTTCTTCAATCCCACCATTATGTTTAGTAATTTCTGCCAAAAGCTGCAGCATTTTCATTTAATCCATCTGAATGTAGTATTTGCAGGCCCTACTCTGATTGGATGGAAAGAACCCTGTCTGTGATTGGCTGGTGAGGTGGACAGTTTTTGAAGTCGCCAGTGCACAGAGTCGAGCGACCGGAGAAACCACAGACATTATATATTGTGTCTATGAGAAAAATAGCCGAGCGAGCGCACAGCTGGTATTGACCGTGGAAGTAGCAGGTCACGGCAAATAAAAAACCGAGCACGAGCGAGCATAGTGGATTGAGAAGAGTTTATCAGAGTTGAGCGCGCGCGTGATGTTTAAACGCTGAATACCTGTCTCACTGCGCGCTCAAACAAAAGACACAAATATCGCTCTAGAAGTGGGTATACGCAATGCTGACTGGAAAATAAACGGGTATACGCCGCATACCCGCGTACACCCTGGACTAGACTGTCCGACTTCATGTGAGACCGTGAAGCATTGACACCCTTTGTACAGCTTTTTTTTTTTTTTTTTTAAAACACGGCAAAATCCTTCCTCATCCTTACCGTTGACAGACTGCAGCCATGTCCCGAATTCCTCGTTTTCCATCCACTTTTGTTGAAATTTGCATTTTCCCAAATCTTTCTCCGCCTCGAGCTTCTTTTCCGAACATAACGGCTTTACGATAAACCGGAAGCAGTTCCGCACAAACACGCGGAATCAGTTATATCTGATAATATATCTGACGAAACTGTTTTTATGGCTGTATTTTTTTTAGAAAAAAAATAATGCCACCAATGATCACATTTAATGACTTTTAATGCTAATAAAGGCCTTAATTTTAAAAAATTTCATTTAATGACTTAATGACTTTTAATGCCCCGCGGAAACCCTGATGTGAATCTAAGATCTAAAAAGGCCTGCCAGCAGGTCTATTAATCTTGGAACTCCATACTACTCCATACATTTTAGGCCCGTTTACACTACACTTCTTTAACCGAGCCAAGCCGAGACCAGTCTGAGCTTGGATCAGTTACCCAAGACAAGCCGACCCGTTTACACACCAAGCTTATCTTGGTTCCTTGGTTGCTCCTCGCCTCCTAGTGGCGATCTGCGGTACTACAGCTCTCTGAGATTGAAGGCGGAAGCAGCAAAACAAAACGGCGGCGCCCGTAACATTCAGGAAGTTATGCTTGATATTGTGATATTTCGGTGTTTGCGCAGAGTCAGGGGAAGAAGGCAACCATTGGTGAATTTGCTTGAGAAAGTTGGCTTTTTGGGAAGTGGATGAGACAAACGAACGTCTAATAAGGATTTACAGACGCCGGAAACAATGACAGACGCTGAGGTTCATTGCGCTGCTAAGCAGAATCATCTCTGGAAACCGTGTGGCATGGTAAGGAAGCTGTATGACTGTAAGGGAATGACGCGGTCTGCTTATGCGCTCTTTATCAGATAACCGGGCCAGGAAAAAAAAACAGGCCGAGACCTGCTCAGGAACTGGTCTGCAGTTAGCACGGTCCGGTTATGTTTAGCGCGGTCCGGTTCAGTCTGCTGACCGTTTACACACAAGAGTTATCTCGGTTACCGAGCTCGGACTGGTCTCGGCTCGGTTAAAAAAGTGTAGTGTAAACGGGCCTTTATACACAAGAGTTATCTCGGTTACCGAGCTCGGACTGGTCTCGGCTCGGTTAAAAAAGTGTAGTGTAAACGGGCCTATAGAATTGATAAAGCTTCCTTGATGGGAAGCGAAACGTCTTCAGCTTCAGAACAGAAGTCCAGTTCTTTTATTTTTTAACCTTTTTTTGGATCCCAGTGACTGTTTTGTGACAAAATTTAGCTGTAAGGTTTTTAAATTGGCTTATAAATCAATATACAACTATCACAGCAAAAAGGAAATAACTAAAATTACAGAGTTTTAAACTTGGGATCACCAGCTACAAAGGAGGAAACTCTTAGCGTGGTAGTCCACCAATTTCATACTGCATATACATCAGCAGGACTATGTTTACAGTTTATTTTGTCCATTGATGTCTCATGGGCCGTAGGAGTAAATGTTCGTATACTTATTGTACATATAAATCAGACAGCAGAGTATTGTATTCCTGTTGACATGATTTTATTTCAGGTGCCGGTGGAGGTCTTCACTATCAGACACAGACCATCACAGTTTCTTAGAGGCACTTTACTTGCTTAATATTTGAAATAGAAAGACATGTAAGAGATAATGAGATTACAGAGACTGGACTGCAAAATTGGTTGCCATGAAAATGACAGATAAACAGACTCTGGGGGTACAGAGTCTGACATACTTGGATTGGACAGAATGACTGCTTAGGGAAAAATGTGTTAGCAACGACACATCTGCATTACAGCTTGATCTTCGCCATCAATGTGATGAACAGAAGACTGATATACTGTTACACTCCCCTGAATGGGTGGACGCAATGTTTCCTATTTAATGTCTGTGTGAGAGAACAAACTGGGTTCTCAGGTACCGGTTGCGCTGTTGTTATGAGAACCCAGTACTGAAGCTGTAAACATCCCTCTGCCTTTTAGATTAAATATGGTAAAAATACAGTTACGGTTTGAAGAGTCTTTTTATTACTACAGAAGTCTACAATAGAAACACCACATTACCAGATAAAACAACCTGGGACGACCGCAAATAGGTCAATTATTTAACAGACACCAAGTAAAGTTGAAAGCAAATGCAAATTTTGTAGCACACCACTTCTTGTTCTCTATCCACTGACAGAGAGGACCTTGTAAAAAATAAGTACAAATTTTAGATACCACACAGATATCAAACATGCACACATATCACAGCTCATCTTTTCCACCATCAAAGTCTGACGCTGATGTTGAGTTTTTCTTAGAGACATCTCTTATTGTTTTGTTAACAGCAGGAATTGCACCTTTTCTGTCATCCTGCTTCACTTTCTGCTTCACTGTTGCATCTTTAGTAGCAGGCGTTTCCTTGGTTTGTTCTCCACCTTCGGTTTTTGGCTTGGGTGGAGCTTTGGCCTTACCGGGTGATTTGGTGGTCCCTATTTTCTTTGCCATGCCTTTTAGCTGATCAGTAGATTTTCCAGCATTTGTGTCAGAAAGTATATCCAGGATCTCTTCCTGTTTATCTGTTGACACCACATCAGCATGTAAAGGAGCTGGCCCAGACTCAAAAGAGTCCCTTGTTTTTTTATGACTGAATTCTGAATCTACTCGTGTAGAAAACATGGTCAGCATATCCAGAGCCTGTATTCTTTCCTATTAGGGTAAAAAATAAAATTGAGGGTACTTCAACACAATCCAAAAATAATTAAGCTTCAGTTTTATTTCTTTTGTTCGTATTGAACAAGGTCAGATGATTCAACAAAGCATTACCTTTTCTTCATGAGTGGGATCCAAGGTGAACCACAGTGCCATAGCACATCTCTGACCTTTAGTGATGGCTCGGACACCATGAGGGTTTTCTTTTCCTGCTCCAAACCCAACAACACGACCACAGCGGGGATGCACCTCAGCCTGCAGATGTCACAAATGTAGCATTTTGTTAACAGTCTCTTATGCTGTGAAACACTTTTTTACATGGGGACAGTGCCTTGCAATTTATCACTTTTCTTCAAAAAGAATGCATGTCAAACATCACAAGTTGCACATTACAATGAAAAGTAAGGCAAAGTACATGTTTCAAGCCTTTCTACAAATCTAAACTTTGGATAGTGTGTCCCTCAGTCAATACTTTGTGAACATTGGTTCCAGAGAGCTGTAGAAGATAAATTATGTTAATAAATGCTTTGTTAGGTTTACTCCAGATGTAAGGGGATACATGTCTTCCAAAAAGATCCACATTTGTCTCAGTCCACATATTTTCTCAAAGTGTAGGGGACAATCAAAATATTTGTTTAGGGATACATCAAATAGGCATTAGTGTTCTTTTTGGCCAGCAATGCTTTTCACCTTGGAACTTCCCAGTGGATACAATTTATGCTCAGTCTCTTTCTTACTACCTGATTATGATCATTAGACCTGTTTGTATGTGAGATCTTATCCTTTCGGTGACCCTAATTTCATGACCATAGGTATAAGGGTAGGAACGTAGAGCAAGAGCCTTTTGGCTCGGTTCTCTTTTGACCACAACAGATTGGTACAGCGTACGCATTATGCAGCGGCCAGTTTGCCAATCTCTTGCTCCATTCTCCCCCAACACATGAACAAGACCCTAAGATACTGAAACTCCTCTCCCTCTCAACAGAGAGGACAAGGACTAGGCAGAGCTAGGTGGAGAGGGAGGGGGAGATTCAGGAGCTGTGGAAGACAATAACGAGGCAGACAACAGGCTCAGTCTATGGCGTACCGCGAGCGAGCTATTTTTAGAACGTGACGTCACGAGACGTCATATCACGTGGTACGCGGTAGGGCAAGCTTGCTGTGTCCTCCGCTGTTTCGCTGCAAAAGAGCTGTGCGTTACCCTTGGTTTTACACGGTAAAACGATTGCTTTTTACAAGTCTAAGACCATGGTTTTTAAACATTGTTGCTATGGTACGTGCAACAGCGACTCGAAGTACACTGATCGATCGCATATGAAGGATGTTTTCTTTATTAATTTCCCGAAATTCAAGACTACCAAGGAGAAATGTGTGCGCTGGGTACACTGGTGCGGTCGGCCTACACAACAGTTCAACCCGGAAAAAGTTACCAAATTCACGTACATATGTAGCAAGCATTTTGTTGGAGGAAAGGGCCCAACCGAAGAACATCCTGACCCAATTCCAGCAACATCAAGTAGTGAACAGGTAAGAGTTTTTTGGTGTTCTATTGAAGCTTAAATCTGATCATACGTCGAACAGCTCACGACGAAACGAGCCATCCTTTGTTACACTTTTGTCATGTCTGCGTGTCTATCCTGTCTCGCGATATTGGCTTAGGTCCCTAAGTTGACCATGATTGTTTGTTTTGTCATCATTTCAACTGCATGATAGGAGGCCGACAAGTTAATAATGAAGCGCCTGCTACCATGATAGCCTACTCAAAAACATTTCAAATAAGACAAACATTAAACAAACAATTCTCCATGAATTTCTTAAGGGAAAGATTCTGAGATGTAAACAGTTGTTTTGTAGCTACCTATTGGCAACATATACCGATTCCTGGACGGTGATTACAAACAGAAAAAAAAAACGGCCGATAACGCAATGAACGCCGAGCAGGAAAAAAACAACAACGACTTACCGTTCATTCAACTCGGCCCGTTTTCCGGTCTTTTTAAGCCCTCGACACTCAAGCCATTGTTTGAGCTGAAGGTTGGTGTGTTCTTTGACAGTTCGACCAGTAAACCGTGCACCTGGGACATCGTCTTGCGAAACTTTAACGGCTGCAAAGTCGGCCATATCGCTGTTTCTGTTGCGCGTGTAATGGCTGGTGGCTACGGGCGCTCTCTACCCGTTTGTCCTACCAAAGCGGCAAGGGGCGTTGCTCTTGAGATGGTGACGTCACGTGCGCGGTACGCCATTGATTATGAAAGGCTGCAGGAACTTCAACAAAGAGGTGACATGCAGGTTTGTGAACTATATTTACTGTATTTCACAATAACCATGGCCATGATAAACTGACTTGAGGATGAGAGAAGTAGAAGCATTTAAGGTTAGCTCTCGTGTTTAAGGTGAGCTCAGACTGCCATAAATTGGTGCTCTAGTTCACATGACCTATTCAGAGCTGGATCTGCACCTCTCAAGTTACATAGGCAAGTTTCTGAAAAGGGCAGCCTGCACTGAGAATCCATATGCGGCAAGTGCTGTATATTGACCTGAAAAATATTTTATCTCATCTCAAATCAAGTTAATCTTGAGTCAGAATGTACACGGTGCTGCTTTAAGGTTGTGGAAAACAGACACTGTGCCTCCATTCAAGACATGGCTCTCACAACACAAGATGTATTTAGAGGGAGCCAAAGCTAACGCACCGGATTATAAGGCGCAACGGGAATGAACTTGTCTATCTGTGTCTTTGTCCATAAATTAGGCGCACCGGATTATAAGGCGCATTACATATTCTTCCCAAGTGTGTAATATCACTCCGTCCCTCGGGTAGGGTGACCAGACGTCCCCAATTTCCGGGGACATTCCCCGTTTTGGATGACCTATCCCCAGCAAAACCTGTCCCTGGAAATGTCCCCGATTTCAGTGTATCAAGATGGAGTAAAGAAGTTTAGCGCAACAACAGGTACTTACCCGGTCCTGCTGCTGTCCCGACATAGAAGAGCTTTGCCGAATGCACCTTCCCTGTCCTGTCGGCGTTGCAGTTCAGACAAAACAAACCTACCCCCAGGCAGAGATTCTGCACTTAACAAAAATCAGAGACGTCCCCGGTTTTCATTAGCGAAATCAAATCTGGTCACCTTACACCGCTCACTCCTGACAGGGAGAGCTATCCATTTCTGCCAGAGGACAGAGTAGTTGGAAAACACTCCCCTGTTTCTAACAAAAGGCCAAACTAAACTTTTATTTTGAATTAACTTACTTGGTTTATTGTTGCTAATGCGCAATCCGGGCACGGGCTGCCTTACATGAAAACATTTGATAATGCTATGAGGGTTATTACAGAATTAATATGGAACATTAATGTCAATTAAATGGTGTTGTGTATAACTTTAGGATTAAACCATCAAGCGACCGATCTCTACAGTGCTACCTAGCTTTCTGGAGGAATAATTGCATTAATAAAATCAAGCATCAAGCATAGAGTAACGGATTTGAATGAGCAAGTAATTCTTTAAAATTTTTTGTTTAACTCAGAATTTGCATTGTGAATGTACTGAAACATATCAAATGTTGTTCCAAATGAGTTAAGATAATTTAACCTCATTGCACATTCTTAGATTCTTTTTAAGATGGTCTGCAGTGAACCAGAATTCACTGAATCATTCTGATGATTGGTTTCAACTTACTTTATTTGTCTTTTTGTTTCTTTTTTGTGTACATAGTTCCTTGGATTATTTTATCTTAATTTGGTTTAGTAGTTTAGTGAAGCTTCACCCTAACCCTAGTAGAGGATTTGTTGATTGAAATATAGTGTTAATTCAGATAAACATAATTGTATAGTGGTGTTCTCTGGATGTTAATTTTATTTCTGTTAAATTCTTGAACTTGAGGAGCAGTTGTCTACTCAAATTATTCCTTTGAACAATTGTCCTGATATGAGCTGTTTGGGCTGATATTCAAGAGTTGTTTATCTGTTTTAAGTAACTTAAAACAGTGCATAATAGCAGAGCAGAAGTGTATCTATAAACACCTGGATCCAAGCACTTGTGGGTGTTTGAGAGTGTGCTTGTATATGTGCGCATGTAATGTAAGGTTTGTCCACAATAGAAATGCTTAAAGTCTAACTCTTGGACTGAAGGTATTTTTTGCCAGATGCATTCAAATAGTCACCAGAGTAAAGAAATGTATATTATATTTGAATTATGTGCGCCGTTTGGAAGTAATTTCGATAAAACTTGCTGTATAAGCGAAAAAAAAGCGTGGACATCGGGGGCAGTTCCCCTGGATTGGCAGACTGGGGTGGTGGTTCCCCTATTTAAAAAGGGGGACCGGAGGATGTGTTCCAACTACAGAGGAATCACACTCTTAAGCCTCCCTGGTAAGGTCTATTCAGGGGTTCTGGAAAGGAGGGTCCGTCGGATAGTCGAATCTCGGATTCAGGAAGAGCAGTGTGGTTTTCGTCCTGACCGTGGACCAGCTCTATACCCTCAGCAGGATTCTGGAGGGGGCATGGGAGTTTGCCCAACCAGTCTACATGTGCTTTATGGATCTGGAGAAGGCATTCGACCGTGTCCCCCGAGGGATCCTGTGGGGGGTACTCCGGGAGTATGGAGTACCGGACCCTTTAATAAGGGCTGTCAAGTCTCTGTACGACCGGTGTCAGAGTCTGGTCCGCATTGCCGGCTGTAAGTCGGACTCGTTTCCGTTGAGAGTTGGACTCCGCCAAGGTTGCCCCTTGTCACCGATTCTGTTCATAACTTTTATGGACAGAATTTCTAGGCGCAGCCAAGGTGTTGAAGGGATCTGTTTTGGTGGCCTTAGGATTGCGTCTCTGCTATTCGCGGATGACATGGTACTATTGGCTTTATCAGGGCGTGATCTACAGCTCTCACTGGAGCGGTTCGCAGCCGAGTGCAAAGCAACCGGGATGAAAATCAGTGCCTCCAAATCTGAGACCATGGTCTTGAACCGGAAAAGGGTAGAGTGCCTTCTCCGGGTTGGGGAGGATGTGCTGCCCCTGGGGGAGGAGTTCAAGTATCTTGGGGTCTTGTTCACGAATGAGGGGAAGATGGAGCGGGAGATCGACAGGCGGATTGGTGCAGCGTCTGCTGTGAAGCGGGCGCTGTACCGATCCATTGTGGTGAAGAGAGAGCTGAGCCAAAAGGCGAAGCTCTCGATTTACCGGTAGATCTACGTTCCTACCCTCATCTATGGTCACGAGCTTTGGGTCGTGACCGAAAGAACGAGATCCCGGATACAAGCGGCTGAAATGAGTTTTCTCCGTAGTGTGTCTGGGCTCTCCCTTAGAGGGTGAGGAGCTTAGTCATCCGGGGAGGACTCAGAGTAGAGCCGCTGCTCCTCCACGTCGAGAGGAGCCAGTTGAGGTGGCTCGGGCATCTGGTCAGGATGCCTCCTGGACGCCTCCCTGGTGAGGTGTTCCGGGCACGTCCCACCGGGAGGAGGCACAGGGGAAGACCCAGGACACGCTGGAGGGACTATGTCTCCCGGCTGGCCTGGGAACGCCTTGGGATTCCTCCTGAGGAGCTGGCCCAAGTGGCCAGGGAGAGGGACGTCTGGGCCTCCCTACTGAAGCTGCTACCCCCGCGACCCGACCCCGGATAAGCGTAAGAAGACGGACGGACGGACGGACGGTATAAGCGAAAAAGCCCGAACATTCTTCAATCGGGCTATTTCGGAATGTGACGTCACAAACAGAACTAGTACCGTGCATCCGGCTCCAAACACTATGACTTTCGCTACCGATTTATTAAATTTAATTAATAACTCTTACTCTACATACAAAAAAATTATTAAAAAAATGTCTGATACATCTACAAACTGCACCTCAAGCATCGGCGACTCGGATACCGAATATATATACGAAGAAACGGAGTTTGAACAAGGTGAACCTGAGGAGACTATATCTAACGCTGCCCAAGACATAGAGCCCATGCTCCATTGTAAGTACTCCTCAAAATCCTCGCTCGTGAAGTGTGAATTGCATAAAACACTTTTGTGACTGCCGGCAATCCAGTCCTTTCGAGTTTCTTTTATGAATTTATCCCATTTCTTTCGGACCTTTTGATCCACCGGCCAAGTATGTAGCGCTACTTTCTGGCCTGCTCTAGACCGCGGTGAAGTTGGTTTGACATTGGACATTCAAGCTCCGCGGAGTCAGCGGAGCACTCTTGAGAAACAAAAATCTAATCAGATTTGTTGACGGTCCCACCGCGTATGGGAGAAGGGAGCAGCTGAGAGACGCTGGCCGAAATCGGAGTGCTTCAACCGGATCAACCGTGAGCTAGATCCCGCGGAGCTTGAATGACCAATGTAAAGCCAACTTCACCGCGGTCTGCACTACAGCCACTAACTACGGCGATTTTTTTATATACGTACATGTACAATGTATGCAAACCCTGTGGCATGAGTCTGTGAAAAGGATTAATAGGAAAAAAACACAGAAATAATCCTTAGTGAACAATGTTTGTTTAAACCTACCGGGCGGTCGTCCTCTCTGCTGAAGCGCTGTGTGTCCACTGTGTCTCCGCTTTCTGATGTTAAACAAACATGTCTGAACGTCCATCCATCCATTTTCTGACCCGCTTAATCCCTCATGGGGTCGCAGGGTTGTCCCGATATAAAAGAATTGTAGCCGTCCAGTGGTTTCATGCTTCCATGCTCTCTCATGTGTATTGCCTGCCGTGTTTATAAGGCAGCTATACTACTACTATGTCGCCGTACGGCGACACCCTTGGCCAGCATTTCACAGACTCGCTCCGTCCCTTCAGGCTTTTGCTGTATAAATCTGGCAATATGATACCATCAACCATCAGCTTACTCTTAAAACGATCTTGTGATACGTTATCTAAAGAAGAAAAATACGCCGAGAACTCGTCAGTTTCCTTCCAGTCCGGCGCGCATGCGCCGGACTGGAAGAAAAGTAGAAAGTAGAAAGTGATAGAAACATCTATCATGGACAGTATTTACAATTTAATTTGTCTGCTGGTGTTTGCCAGCCCTCTCTCCTGGTTTTAGCAGACTTTGAGGTGTTCACTGTCGTTTTAATTGACTCAAATTCGGCATAACCTTCTTTTAAAAGCTCTTGTTCTGCTGGGAGAAAAACTGTGGGCGTTCTTTGGCCATGCTCAACAGCCAATAGCAGCGCTGCTGATCATTGTTTCTACTATCGATACATTTCCCCTTTTAAACAAACGCATGAACGCGCAGTTGTCTCAGATAACTCAATCCAGCCATAGTAATCATAAACAACAGGTGTGTTTGAACAACCCAGTTAGCCGGATCATGATTAGCCGGATGAAATCATCTTGGATGTCTCATTTGATCTTGGATGTTTTAAGCAACGTACGAAGAACGGACCCCTGGTCTATAAGCGACACTAGAAGGCATATTATTGTGGACTTAGTTCGGCGATTTTTTTAAAAAGCGCTTGCTCAAAGTAGACGTGGATCAGCAGATTTGGTGTGTGAAAGAAGATATTGGAAAACATCCATATATCCTTGTTCGCCGTACCGGTTGTACAACCTAAACGCCTGTGTGTTTCTATGCAAGTTCGCTGCGCGCATTCTCTGTGTTCTTGAACTGACGTTACACGTCGGAAATGGCCGATCGTAAACGAAGATAGCACCAAATTCGGGAATACCAAAATCGGTGTATAAAATGCGCAATATTTCATATTTAAACTTAATTTGAACACTTTTGACACCTGAATATTCAAAGTTTACCTTGTTCTGGAAGTTATTCAACGGTTTTCAGGATTTTTTTTCAGTCCAAGAGTTAGACTTTAATAGTGGTTGTGAGGAGCCAAAGACCCAGGACGCCGAGGCAAACGCCAGGGAGATCAAAACCCCAGATGTCCGAAAGGCCCCCGAGAGCACAAGAGCCCAAGAAGGACCATCACAGGGATAACTGCATCCCCTCTCCCAGAGGAAACCAAAGGAGAGCCCCATAAAAAAATCCCAGCAGCTACAGTGCAAAAGCCCCTAGGGGGATGGCCTTGAGAGAGAGGGCAGCACAAAACTCAACCTCACAAAAAGGCAAGCACAGAAACACAAGCATGAAGGCTCTCTCCTGCTCTTGATGGAGGCAGATGCTTCCCCCCCTCCCTTACGGTGCTGCTGGTTACAGGGTGTATTGAGAAATTTTGAAAAGTTGCCAGCTTTTTCTGGCCATTGTAAGGCTGCCCGGAGGTGAGTAGATATGCCATGCTTCAACAATCAGACTCAGATGCTGTGTGAGCAGAATAGCAAACTGGATGAACTGGATACTTGCACAGAATCGCAGGCCAGTTGAGGCTGCTGAACTTGCTGGTGAGAGGGAATACATAAAGATGAACCAATGACACAGTAGGGTGCCCACTGTATAAAGCCTAGCTACGAGAAGAATCATTCTCTTTTGCCCACTGTTCATCAGTAGCATCAAAGAGGAACACTCTTTTCTTTGGACGCTCGTGAAGAGAACGTCTACACTGGATAGACCCACAACCATGTGAAAGCTGGACCTAGCTAAGTATAGCCTTTCTTCTTCAACATCGAAACCTAAGCAGCCGATTCCCACAAAATAGGCTGTTTATAATCTTTCCTCAGCTTTTGCAGGAGAAAGGCTGATCTGAAAGTTGCTCCCGTTGCAAACTGTGCAGAGGCCCTCACAGGAAGCCTAAGGAAACCCTTCAGATCCCCATGCTCCACAGGCCGATCACAGCCCACCAGAGAGTCATGTAAAGCTCGCCCAGGACTGGTTTCAAAACGAGGGCTTTCCCCCTGAGCTAGTCACTTGCTCCCTCCCCGCCGGCTCCAACTTCTTCCAACCGGATTGCCCAAAGTCAACCGAATAGACACCGAGATAGACGTTTGGCAGAATGAGCTGAAATTACTGTGTTTAACTGTATTTTGACTAAGCTACCCTTTAGAGACCTTTAAAACAATGTTATGCTTCGGTGTTATGGTTGTGTTTTACGACTTATGACAAACCAATGGGACACTGACGTCAGTGCCCCATCAGTGAAATTACAAAATGACATTACAAAACATAGGCTAAAAGTATTTTAAAGTGAGCAGCGAATGTCTGCTAGTATTAGCCACTAATAGCCTCCATTAATGACCTGCTGCTGACCCTAGTAAATATAACTATGGTTTTAATTTCGCTCTGCCATCGTCCGATAGTGCTAGGAGCGTTACTACAGCATTACTTGGGTGATTTGTGTAACTTTAAGATTAACCCATCAAGCTAATGGCAACATGACCGATCATCAGCTACAGCACTCTATAGGTACCTAAGTTACCAATTTAAGTCTTAATTACTTCCAGGAGAAATAATTACATTACTAAAAATCAGGTGAACACATACCAAAGGTTGTCCTAAATGGGTTAAGATAATTTAACCTCATTCCATATTCTTTAAGATGAACTTCGGTTCTCTTAGATCTGCAGTGTCAGTCACTGAATCACCTAATGATGATTGTTTTCAACTATTGCTTTTGATCTTTTACGAGTACATAGTTCCTTCCTTTCTCAATTTTGCTTAGTAGTTTTTGGTTAAGTTTCACTAGCCAAGTAGAGAGGATTTGTTGATTGACATATAGTGAATTCAGATAAAGAAGATTCTATGATGGTGTTCCCTGGATGTGCATTTGCTTCTGTTAATTTATTGTACTTAAAAAGAAGTTGTCACTCATTTATTCTATATGTGTGCAGTGTGCTGTTAGAAGAATGGTAGTGCTCGAATCATCTCTTCAACTATTGACCTAATATCAGCTGATTGAGCTAATATTCAGTGAACAATACCAAACAGACCGAAAGTTATTTGATCAACATCAAATAACTTAACACACATATATGGCTGGGTCCCTGGGACTGCTGTAGGCTCCCCAGTTCTTTTCTCCCCATCCCCGGACTCCTCCCTCTGCCTGCTCCATCACGCTGCCACACATGTAGGACCTTGGGGAGGGGGCGTCTGGTCCGGGTGCGGGATCGGTGGTCGGGAACTGGCAGTCGGATAGTTGGATTGTGTGGAATGTATTAACTTTGATTCATTTTTTAGTACACATTTATGTAGGTATAACATGCTTTTATTGTGCAATATATTTGCTTTGAGGCCTGTGTGTTTATCAGATGAAGAGAATGTGAATAGGTTCTGTGTATGAGTATCAGGAGAACTTTCAAGGCCAGTCCGAGGCAGTGGAAAAGAACAGAAACTCCGGTTCACATGCAGCTGGAGAAAATAATGAGGGAAGATAGTTATTAGGGAGTAAGATAGCGATAGGATGTGTGCGTCATTCATTGTGTGACTTTGTATAATCTATGTTCTAACTTTAATAAAAACCAACCTGAGCGGGAGAGAGACGAGAGTTGTTGCCCGCAGTCGGCAGGTGTCTCATCTCTCCCTTTTGCACAGGTGAAATGGAATTCTGCGTCCATGGCTGAGTTATTATTATAAAGTCCTGCACAATGAATTAACGAACCCGGGGAAGCATGACGACTTCAACAATTGTGATGCCCCCCACTTGGGATTGTTGGGTGTGAGTATTATGTGAAAATGTGTGTACAGCGTCGTCCCTTTTTTTTTTTTTGAAAGTCTGTGTGTGGTGAGTGGGGCACTAGGGTGGGATGGTGTGAATGAGATTTATTTTTTTTTTTTTTTGCCAGGTTCGGGTCCGAACCGCTCCCTCTCCCAAGAACATCTCAAGTCTCCGCTAGGTGCGGAGCCCATAACCCCCGGGCTCGCCCTCGCGGCTCCTGGGGGCTTTGGCATTGCGGTGGCTGGGGGATTTCCTTGGGGTAATCTCTCCTCTTTCCTTGGAGGGGGGGGGGGGGCAGATTTCCTGTGTTGGCCCTCTTGGGCGCCCTGCTTTGGGGACCCCTTTGGGGGTCTGGGGTTATGGGTCCCCTGGGCGTGCCTCGGTGCTTGGGGAAGGCGGTGCTTTGGTTCTTCACAACCACTATTGAGCATTTTTCTTCTGGATAAATTTCACATACACAAGTGCACTCTCACAAACACCCACAGGTGCTGGGTTCCAGGTACTAAGTGTTCACTTCTATACAGAAAGCCCGTAATTTTTTTTTACTTTCTTTTCTCAGGTATCACATTATACATGTCAATTTAAATAATAATACATATGATTTAGCAATGGTATCAAGGTGTTACTCTATTGCATCTGTTACACTATGTCCGTTGGTTGTGCTGTTCTTTTTACATCTCTCTTTCCAGGTGATGAAGCAGACGGAAGACGTTTTATAATTTTTTCCCTTTTATCTCTTCTTTCTTTCACCTCTTCTCTTTCTTTTTTTCCTCTTCTTGTTCATTTACTGTCCTACTTTCCCATTGTAGTGTCCACATAATTTGAAATTATCCCCGCAGGAATCACAATAAAACTATTTACATGCATAAATCAAGCGGAGCACTATGGCGAAAGCTGATTGGTCCTCCTGTGAAAGTAAAATCTGTCGAGCTCTGTTTGGCATTAAGACATCAATCAAGCCTGGTCAGGGTGCTGCCGCCTTCCTCACCCTCTTCTTACAGGTGGCTGCTGATGAGTGGGGAGGCGCAGCTCCGCAGGTGTTCTATATTACACGGCCCTCGTGGTAAGCATAAAAGCGGACGGCTGTCAGCACTACACTGCCAGAGTGTTAACCTATGTAGTAATGAGTCAGTCGGCCTCCGTCCCATGCTCCTTTGTCTTAACCTGTGTCCCTTGTGCTCCAGGCAGAATCTTGTGACCTCAAGCTGGCAGCCAGCCGACTACGCTTCCCTGAGCCTCGCTCGTTGGACCCTGCTCACCCGCCATCGCTTAGTCTCCCTGCCTTGCCGCCACCTTCTCCGCCACAGCCCTGACGTGCCGCCTCCGACTGTCCGCACTGCAGAATCCCCTCACCTCCTCCCCTCTGGCGGATTCCAGATGTACCCGCGGTAAGCCTTTCGCCTCGTAGTTCTCTCTAGGTTGTTGTCCCTGTGGTAGCCTCTCGTTTTCTGCTATCACAGTTGTGTCCTTGTTCCCATGCCTCCAAAAGTTCCCGTCGACTCCCTTCGCCATTGTTCACCTGGTTGTTCAATAAACATTTTACGCCCGTATCTTTGGTCTCCTGAGTGTGCCCTGCATGTGGGCCAAACACCTAAAAACCATGACACAGTTAAGCTTTGAGTATGCTTTGAGCTTCTTGGAGTATGAAGAGAAACAATTAAGCTTTGAATGTTAGTGTTGAAGCTTGTTACAGTGAAACTAATGAAGTTTAGTGTTGGAGTTCGTTAATGTTTGCTTTTATGTTCTATTCCTATGTAATGTCTTTCCGTTCATGTCCAGCTCTTTGAATGGGTTTGTTACCAAAAAGTGCTATATAAATAAACTTGCCTTGCATGTAATCACAATCACACATTCCAACCCGAGCCCACCTGCAAATCTTCCAGAAGACTCCCTGGTTCACAAGTCCCAGCTGGCAGCCCCTAGGCTTTTTCAGTCCTCTTGCGATCATGCCCTGCACACCCTCCACCGTGCTAACCTTCTCAAGATCCAGATCCATTTGAAGACTCACCTGCCTCCTGGAACAGACCCCCGTCCATTCCTTCCTGGGGAATCTCCACCTCCACCCCAGAAAGCTTTAATCATTCTTCTCTGCAATATTCCTCTTCATCCAGTCCCTAACTGTCCATTCCTCTCTAGAGCCCCCGGTCCGAGCTCCTATTTCCGGATTCCTGACAACTTGCATGATTTGCCTCAATAAACCTTTAAAAACTGTGTTAATATCCTGTGTGTATTCTGCATGTTGGTTAGATCATTGGCAAAAACCACGGCAGAACACTCTGGCCAAGCTGATCCAGCAGACCTGCTCAGGAGAGCCCTTTCAGATCAACAACAACTTCAATCCAATGAAGCAACTGTCCGAGCTCTACTGGATCAACGGGTTAACACACACAGTAGCAACTCGAACAGGTGTCAATGCTCCTGCTGAAAACATCTGTGCATCAGTCCACCTCCCCTCCAGTGGCACTACTGGTTCTCTGGTCTCAAGCAGATGGCTCATACTCGTGAAATAACCTCACTTAACCCTGAAGTTTCACCAACTTCTGGTTATCATCTTCAGTCTAATGGTCAGACTGAATGCCTGACACAGGGATTCTTAAGTATGCCCATAATTCACTTGTTTCCTCAGCCACTGGTCTGTCTCCCTTCGAGGTCTCTCTGGGCTATCGACCTCCACTATTCCCGTCCGAAGAGAAGAATATCTCTGTCACTTCAGTCTGTCATCATATCTGCTGCTGTAAGAACATCTGGTCTAAGACCATCTCTGCACTTCATCACACAGGTGATAAAAACCGCAAGTATGCTGACAGGAGACGCACTCCCGCTCTATAGTACTGCCCTGGACAGAAGGTCTGGCTCTCCTCCGCTGTGCAAAACTCCGCTGTGCAGTGCTCCGTTGCAGGAAAAATTTTGAACAGAACGCTGAAGCAGCTTCTGATTCTATATATTAACATTGACACTGATTTCTCCTGAAATCAGTGTTAATATTAACATCACCGAACAGAGAGTATTGTTTCCAATTGACATTAATCAAAGACGATTTAGAAAACCTTGGACTCACGGCAGGGGAGCGATAACTGCTCCGCTGTGGGAGTACAGTCATGGCCAAAAGTATTGAGAACGACACAAATATTATATTTTCACATGATCTGCTGCCCTCTGGTTTTCATATGTGTATGTAAGATGTTGTCATACATACGTGCAGAAATACAATTGCAATCATTATGAGTAACAAAAGCTTTTAATGACAGAATGAGTTAATGCAGCAAGTCAATATTTGCTCTCTTCTTCAGGACCTCTGCAATTCTCCCTGGCTTGCTCTCAATCAACTTCTGGACCAAATCCTGACTGATGGCAGTCCATTCTTGCACAATCAATGCTTGCATTTTGTCAGAATTCCTAGGTTTTCGTTTTTCCACCCGTCTCTTGATGATTGACCACAAGTTTTCAATGGGATTAAGACCAGGGGAGTTTCCAGGCCATGGACCCAAAATCTCTATGTTTTGTTCCCTGAGCCAGTTAGATATCACCTTTGCTTTATGGCAAGGTGCTCCATCATGCTGGAAAAGGCATAGTTCATCACCAAACTGCTCTTGGACGGTTGGGAGATGTTGCTCTCGGAGGACATTTTGGTACCATTCTTTATTCATGGCTGTGTTTTTAGGTAAGACTGTGAGAGAGCCGACTCCCTTGGCTGAGAAGCAACCCCACACACAAATGGTTGCTGGATGCTTTACAGGTGGCATGAGACAAGACTGGTGGTAGTGCTCACATCGTCTTCTCCGAACAAGCTGTTTTCCAGATGTCCCAAACAATCGGAAAGGGGATTCATCAGAGAAAATGACTTTACCCCAGTCCTCAGCAGTCCACTCCCTGTACCTTTTGCAGAATATCAGTCTGTCCCTGATGTTTTTCCTGGAGAGAAGTGGCTTCTTTGCTGCCCTCCTTGAGACCAGGCCTTGCTCCAAGAGTCTCGCCTCACAGTGCGTGCAGATGCACTCACACCTGCCTGCTGCCATTCCTGAGCAAGCTCTGCACTGCTGGTAGCCCGATCCCGCAGCTGAAACACTTTTAAGAGACGGTCCTGGCGCTTGCTGATCTTTCTTGGGCGCCCTGGAGCCTTTTTGGCAACAATGGAACCTCTCTCCTTGAAGTTCTTGATGATGTGATAGATTGTTGACTGAGGTTCAATCTTTCTAGCTGCGATTCTCTTTCCTGTTAGGCTATTTTTGTGCAGTGCAATGATGACTGCACATGTTTCTTTAGAGATAACCATGGTTCACAGAAGAGAAACAATGATGCCAAGCACCAGCCTCTTTTTAAAGTGTCCAGTGGTGTCATTCTTACTTAATCATGACAGATTGATCTCCAGCCCTGTCCTCATCACCACCCACATCTGTGTTAATGGAGCAATCACTGAAACGATGTTAGCTTGTCCTTTTAAGGCAGGGCTGCAATGACGTTGAAATGTGTTTTGGGGGATAAAGTTCATTTTCTAGGCAAATATTGACTTTGCAATTAATTGCTGTTACATTGATCACTCTTTATAACATTCTGGAGTATATGCAAATTGCCGTTATAAAAACTGAAGCAGTAGACTTTGTAAATATTAACATTTGAATCATTCTCAATACTTTTGGCCATGACTGTACATGTTCACCACAATGCTTAGAGTAGCTTCAGATTCTGTATCAGGATAGTTCAGCGGAAATAATAGCATCTAGGGATCGAGAGCATTCCTAGTTTCCAGCTGATGTTAACTGAAGATAAGGAAGGTGAAGAAAGATTTGGGCACACAGTGCATTTGTGCGCTTAAGACACAGCTCTGAACCGCAAACCTTCTCTTGAGAATGGATGCATTATTTAGCCAAAGAAAGAGAGCGGCAGTACATGAGACTCATCGGACATGGGGTCTGCATCTGTGATGCGTATAAAGCTTTGTAGAAATCCTGAAAAGTGCTGTTAATAATCTCAGGATCATGTACTGTATGATCAGTCTGTGTCCGCACAAATAGTTGTTTTTTTCTTTCTTTATTTTTAGCTGACTAGGTTCCTGATTTACTGCCATGTTCAAAGATTTTAAATCTAAGCCTTTGTACACATTTTCTTTTTCAATAAATTAATTTATTCTAATTTTGCTTTACATATTTTACCCAGCTGTTCCTTTCCTGGGAGGCTTCTAAAAACTTGATAGTTTCTCCTAATTCTTGAGTCTGTTTTCCATTTTCTTTTTATGTGGTAAGAATGAAACGATTTTCCTGCTCATAATCGCTTTCCCTGCCTGCAAAAGGATAGATGCCAATGTCCCTGATAGGTCACTGTACTCCATATATGATGCCCACGATTCTTTAAAATATTTGACAAATTCTTCATCTTTAAGCAGTGATGTATTAACTCTTCCAACAGCTATCAAACCATGGTGTGTAGAAGGACTTATGGCTTTCTTTAAAGAACACCTTTTTGCCCAACTCTGCAAAGACTGTAAAAAATATTACTTACGGTAACTGTTTTGGCATCCAGCTCAGTAAAAATGAACTCTCCTCCCTCAAAGTCATCATTTAGATACAGGATGGCACTGCAGAAATCAAACTCCAATGTTAGGGATCAGAAACAAACAAAGGCCTTAACAGGGTGTTTTCACCTCACCTGTAGTCTCTGTGAGTGTATGCAGGAGGTTCTTTTTTACACTCTTTGAGCTCAGAAACCAGCACACAGTTGTCCACATGAACAGGATGGCTTAGGTCCTTCCGGTTCTCCTGCTTTTCTAAATGAGCAGCACCACAAAATAAGTTAACAACCCCACTTTCACATAAACTCAGAACTATAATGTACAAGGCAGACAAAATCATATGGAGTTTTTAGCAACTACAGTGCAATGAAAATTAACCTTTGTTGAAGATTTCTTCCAATTTTGCTTTTTTGTCATATGGTGTCTGAGATCTCAAGGAGTACAACACAGCATTACATCAAACTATGAAGAACCTCTTCATTCACATTGGAGGAATGAATGATCTTGCTAAGTCAGAAATATTGAAGAAGGATCTGATTCATCTGCTAAATAAAGCTGAAGATCTACATATAAAGGTGTCTCTCAGTGGTCCTCTTTGAGCTGCTCCACCCAACCCGGAAGTACATTTCCTAGAATTTACTAGTAACATGGAAAACCTCTTTAAAATTGGAGCAGAACTAACTCCCCATATAAATCCTGCATCATTTCCATACATCCCCCCATCCCGGTCCAGCTCCTTGCACTAACCCCCCTACAAATTGTCTCCTCCACATGTCAAGAAAGCTGACAAGGTTTGTGCTTACAACCTTCAAATCACTTCTCTGTGATATACTTTGGGCCCCAGTGGTAACCGGTAGTAAAGAATCAAACTTAAAAGTTATACAATGTCTACCTCAACCAGCTATACAGACAATATCAGCCACAAAGTGATTTAAACTGGCTTCTCTGAACATAAGATCTTTGTCAGGAAAATTATTTTTTTTCCACTTGTATCTTATTGTTTTTAAAGATACACATTTTAACAAAAAAAAAAAACAATGTTCACAGAAGAGGTGGTCAGTTACCATTAATATACATTGTCCATTTTTAACCAAAAATCTTCATATTGTGCTTGTTGCAGTCCAATAAAAGTAAGTCTTTCCATGCTGTGAATTTCTTCGACAATATCCATCCAGTTCTTAACTGTAGGGGGTTCTTGTTTGTACCATTTGCATGTGATGGCTTTTTTTGCTGCTGCCAACAAAATTTTAAATAGGTAAATATCTTTTTTGCTGAATCCCTGCTCCCATTATATAACCAAAATACAATGTCAGTATTGTTCTTGCCATGCTGTACTTCTCAATTTCATCCCCAACACCTTCCCAAAGTTGGGACAAGTTGTGACACTGCCATAAGATAGTGCATGACCCACATCCTGCTCTCCACACAGCAGGGTTGGTGCAAGGACAGCGATGCCATTTTTTTTTTTTATCTGGAATAATAAAAACATTTGACTACATTTTTCCAACAGTAAGTTTTCCAATTCCTAGAGCTAGTAGTGGTTAATTAAGAATTATAAATACTGTACCACATGTCATTACTTATGTCCTGTTGTAGTGTCTTCACCCATTTGTCCCTGATATACAGCATGGAGGTTTTCCTATTAACTATCAATACAGTTTTGATAACACTTTACTACTTTTGCTTTTACATGCATCACTTAGTATTTGTGTAATTGCATTAATTTCACCTGGGAGGTCTAGCCTTATCTCTTTTAAATTGTAGTCCCGTAAATAAAGATGCATGTAGAAATCTTGATTTTTTTTTTTGTTTTTTATCAAACTCACTCTGCATAGTATGGAAACTTGCAATTTGGCTTTTCTTGAGAAGTTTATTTAGAATGTTTAAGCCTTTGATTGCCTATTACTTACATTTAGAATTCATATTACCTGGCTTAAAATTTGTTTCATAGGCCAACCAGCTATAGTTTAATTTCTTTCTCTAACTTACATTTTCTTACAATTTTAAACCACACCTTCAATGTGAATTTAGTAATAGAGTCTAGTTTATTTTCCCTTTTCTTACACATCTTATTTGTAATCATAGTTTGTACATTATCTACGTTAACCATTTCTATTTGTTTCCACTTTGTCGTGTAGTCAGAATCACACCAATCAATTATAGGCTTGAACTGTGCTGCATAGAAATAACCTTCTAAATTGGACAATGCCAACCCGCTCTCATTTTTAGGTATTTGAAGTGTTGAGAATTAAATTCTAGGTTCAGAATCAGAAATACTTTAATAATCCCAGAGGGAAATTATTTTCGTTATACACTCCAGATATACAAACAACATAATTATATACAGTATATGCAACATTCTCACATAAGAAAGAATAAACCAAGGATTTACGTGGATAGCGTGGATAGCGAAAAGTCTGTGATTTTAAAGAGAATATGATAAAAAAAATTAGGAAATTAGATTAAAACAAAGAACTTTTATTACAAATGACAGTGAATCACAATTTATATTATGTTATCATTATTATACATTTTCTTTTTTTCCATGATGACAAGTGAGGCTCGATCTGTGTGTATATATATATATATATATATATATATATATATATATATATATATATATATATATATATATATATATATATATATATATATACACACACAGATCTAAAATAAAGTGACCCATTCCAAATATTGTCCCACTCTATGAATTGATTACTTGGTATCGGCACTGGCAAAGACTGAAATAAAGTATAGGATTCTAGGCAACAAATTTGATCTTGATAGTTTAAATTCTAGATTGTAAATCCAGCAAAATAACATTCCGTCTCTCCATGTCTTGTTGTATTTGTGTACTTAAATATCTATAGTTCATTTCAAACAATTTAATGAGTCTGTCGGTCCGTCCGTCTTCTTCCGCTTATCCGGGGTCGGGTCGCGGGGGTAGCAGCTTCAGTAGGGAGGCCCAGACGTCCCTCTCCCCGGCCACTTGGGCCAGCTCCTCCGGAGGAATCCCAAGGCGTTCCCAGGCCAGCCGGGAGACATAGTCCCTCCAGCGTGTCCTGGGTCTTCCCCTGGGCCTCCTCCCGGTGGGACATGCTCGGAACACCTCACAGGGGAGTCGTCCAGGAGGCATCCTGACCAGATGCCCGAGCCACCTCAGCTGGCTCCTCTCGACGTGGAGGAGCAGTGGCTCTACTCTGAGTCCTCCCCGGATGACTGAGCTCCTCACCCTATCTCTAAGGGAGAGCCCAGACACACTACGGAGAAAACTCATTTCAGCCGCTTGTATCCGGGATCTCGTTCTTTCGGTCACGACCCAAAGCTCGTGACCATAAATGAGGGTAGGAACGTAGATCGACCGGTAAATCGAGAGCTTCGCCTTTTGGCTCAGCTCTCTCTTCACCACAACGGATCGGTACAGCGCCCGCTTCACAGCAGACGCTGCACAAATCCGCCTGTCGATCTCCCGCTCCATCTTCCCCTCATTCGTGAACAAGACCCCAAGATACTTGAACTCCTCCACTAGGGGCAGCACATCCTCCCCAACCCGGAGAAGGCACTCTACCCTTTTCCGGTTCAAGACCATGGTCTCGGATTTGGAGGCAATGATTTTCATCCCGGCCACTTCGCACTCGGCTGCGAACTGCTCCAGTGAGAGCTGTAGATCATGCCCTGATGAAGCCAATAGGACCACATCATCCGCGAATAGCAGAGACGCAATCCTAAGGCCACCAAAACGGATCCCCTCAACACCTTGGCCGCGCCTAGAAATTCTGTCCATAAAAGTTATGAACAGAATCGGTGACAGAGGGCAACCTTGGCGGAGTCCAACTCTCACCGGAAACGAGTCCGACTTACTGCCGGCAATGCGGACCAGACTCTGACACCGGTCGTACAGAGACCTGACAGCCCTTATTAAAGGGTCCGGTACTCCATACTCCCAGAGTACCCCCCACAGGATCCCACGGGGGACACGGTCGAATGCCTTCTCCAGATCCACAAAGCACATGTAGACTGGTTGGGCAAACTCCCATGCCCCCTCCAGAATCCTGCTGAAGGTATAGAGCTGGTCCAGTGTTCCACGGCCAGGACGAAAACCACACTGCTCTTCCTTAATCCGAGATTCAACTATCCGACGGACCCTCCTTTCCAGAACCCCTGAATAGACCTTACCAGGGAGGCTTAAGAGTGTGATTCCTCTGTAGTTGGAACACACCCTCCAGTCCCCCTTTTTAAATAGGGGGACAACCACCCCAGTCTGCCAATCCAGGGGAACTGCCCCCGATGTCCACGCAATGCTGCAGAGCCGCGTTAACCAACACAGCCCCACAACATCCAGAGCCTTAAGGTACTTAGGGCGAATCTCATCCACCCCCGGGGCCTTGCCACTGAGGAGCTTTTTAACAACCTCGGCTACCTCAGCACCAGAGATGGGAGAACCCGACCCAGAGTCCTCAGGCTCTGCTTCCGCAATGGAAGACGTGTTGGTGGGATTAAGGAGGTCTTCGAAGTATTCTGCCCACAGAAACACGACGTCCCGAGTCGAGGTCAGCAGCACACCACCCCCACTGTAAACAGTGTTGGTGCTGCACTGCTCCCTCCTGAGACGCCGGATAGTGGACCAGAATCGCTTCGAAGCCGTACGGAAGTCTTTCTCCATGGCCTCTCCGAACTCTTCCCACACCAGAGCTTTTGCCTCGGCGACCAGCCAAGCCGCCCGCCACTTCGACCGCCAGTACACATCAGCTGCTTCCGGAGTCCCACAGGCCAAAAAAGCCCGGTAGGACTTCTTCAGCTTGACAGCTTCCCTCACCGCTGGTGTCCACCAGCGGGTTCGAGGGTTGCCGCCGCGACATGCACCGACAACCTTGCGGCCACAGCTCCGACTAGCCGCCTCAACAATAGAGGCGCGGAACATGGTCCATTCAGACTCAATTTCCCCCGCCTCCCTCGGGACGTGTTTAAAGTTTTCCCGGAGGTGGGAGTTAAAGCTCCGTCTCACAGTGGACTCTGCCAGACGTTCCCAGCAAACCCTCACAGTACGTTTGGGCCCGCCCGGTCGGACCGGCTTCCTCCCCCGCCATCGGAGCCAACTAACCACCAGGTAGTGGTCGGTGGAGAGCTCCGCCCCTCTCTTCACCCGAGTGTCCAAGACATGCGGTCGCAGATCAGATGAAACGACAACAAAGTCGATCATTGAACTGCGACCGAGGGTGTCCTGGTGCCAAGAGCACATATGGACACCCTTATGCTTGAACATGGTGTTTGTGATGGACAATCCATGACGAGCACAGAAGACCAACAACAAAACACCACTCAAGTTCAGATCAGGTGGGCCATTCCTCCCAACCACGCCCCTCCAGGTCCCACTGTCATTGCCCACGTGAGCGTTGAAGTCCCCCAGAAGAACGAGGGAGTCCCCAGGAGGGGCACTCTCCAGTACCCCTTCCAAGGACTCCAAAAAGGGTAGGTAATCTGAACTGCTGTTTGGCGCATAAGCGCAAACAACAGTCAGAACCCGTTGGTGGCCCGGCCACCAGATGCTCGCCAACGTGCCCCACCTCCAGGCCTGGCTCCAGAGTGGGGCCCCGGTGACCCGCGACCGGGCGAGGGAACACGAGATCCAATAATTGTACTCATCATAAGGGGCTTTTTGGGCTGCGCTTTGTCTGGTCTCTCACCTAGGACCTGTCTGCCTTGGGTGACCCTACTAGGGGCTTAAAGCCCCTGACAGCATAGCTCCTAGGATCATTGGGACACTCAAACCCCTCCACCACAGTAAGGTGGCAGCCCAGGGAGGGGCCACTCCATCCTGCGTTGGGAAAACTGCAATGCCAAATTTTTCCATTAAATCCCGTCCTAACAGATTAATGGGGCAAGTTGGTGACATTACTATTTAATTACAATTTAAATACAATTTAATGAGGTTATTTGTAATTTCATTAACATGAACATTCTTGGATTCCAGCTGAATCTCTTAACTGTATATGTAAGAAGTAAAAATAACACAGTAAACCCCAAAATTACTTACATTTGCATTTCTGTTTTAAGCTAAAACTAATTATCTAACTTTAGAATCTCATTCATACATGCTTGAATCTCTAACAGACAGACAACATGTTTACTCCCTCAGGGCTTAGCTTACCATGGATGGCAGAGCGACACACCAGGTGGGAGTAGGAGAAGTACAGAGATGTGTCCAATTGGAAGTAGGACTCTAACACCTTCCTCACTTTATCGCTGAGATCTAAGAATAAACGAGCGCTCTTCAGAGGAACCTTTCCCTCCTGTACAAGCTGTGGAACATAAAAACACAATTTAACAAGCAACGCCGTGTGGGTCATGTCTTTGACAAATATACAGAAGTGTTTGTTTAGAATTTTGTTGTTACTGTAACACCAAAAGTCCACTACATGCTCTAATGTGGTTTAATTTTGAAGATACTTAGAAAAAAGCACAATCAGTACAAAGGAATGTAATGTTTTAACTAAAATATTCCATTTTCAAATGCTGCCGGTAAAATTCTCAACAAAATTATATTCTGGAAGTCATTCTATTTACATATGTTGTACACCTTTACACTATGGAGTGGATCACTCTTAAGGCCCGGTTCCATCAGCTCGTCTTAGCGCCGCACAGCTCCGCTCACGAGTGTTTCAGGAAAAGTTTTTTTAGGGTCAGAATGACAGAAAAACCCCAGGCGAGGTAGCAATTTCCCTCGGCATCGGTAGCCGATGAAGGGAAGCTTGAACTGTGCAAAGGTCTGAAGCTTACGCCCCTAAGCAAGCATGGAATCAGCCCCAAAATCAAGCCTATAAAAATAATTTCACTGTGGTTAAAAATCTTTTAAGATGTTAATGTGTTCTCCTCGCTCCTGCCATGGCTGAGGCAAAAGATCTAATATAAAGACAGCAAAGAAGCTGTGCCATATCAATCTTGCATATACAGCTGTAGAAACATTATTTGTATTGTTTATATTTTTTATATTTTATTTATAATGGTGTATTTTTTTAGCTTTTATAATTTTTCGCAGATTTCTTTAATGTGTCCATGTTGCAAATTGGACATGGGGTAGGGTGAGGGGGCACAGATAAACCAAATAGGGAACAAAGTCATGCGAGCCAAAACGAGTAGGCTCGGTGGAACTACACCTTTAGAGCCTACACACTGACAACAATAAGCATTTGAATAAGTTCCCTTGTTAAACTATAAACTGATTTATTCTGTGTGAACATTTGATTTTTCGTTTGCCATTTTCTCAATTCATACTGTGCTTTCTTGGGATTAGTTGAAGGCTTTAACTGCATTTTGTGGATTTACGGATAGTTGAGAATTACAACAGTCCATCCTCAAGGAAATAAATACATGGACTAGTCTTTTCTGCTTAGCTCAACTCATTGAGCATAGTAGCTAAACAAGTTGATTGGGAAAATCAACTTGTTGAGCCACAATACAAAGATACTGCAAAGACTGAGTTATTCAGCAACTCTTAAGACTGAAGAAGTCTCTTGGAGAAGAGAAGAAACATTTCAACTAAGTAGTAGAGCCCACCCAGAGAACCTACTCTATTTTCTTTTATTTTTTTACCTGGACTATTGAGATGCATTAGGACATTTCACAAAGAAAGGTTATGTCAGGTAAGCAAGGCAAGTTTATTGGTAAAGAAAATGTCAGTAACAATGCAATTTAAAGTGCTCCTGGTCAACTTTGTAATTGTCTTCAGATGCCTTTAAAGGTTTAGCTCTGAGTCAATCACTACACCCAGATTTTGGGCCTGATCAAGCTGTTTGCTAACTCTTGATCACTCTTCCATTGCTCCAAAAATTATTACTTACAGCTGCCAAAATTTTCAGCTGTAGAAAATATTGGCACATCCATGCATAGATTTCTTCTAAGCGTGTTTCCTAGTTTTCCACAACTAACTCCTCTCTTCCTCTCTGAGGTTCTCAGATGTAGAGGTGAGTTGTTGGATGTTGTCTTTAGTAGGCGGTTTGATTGGTTGAATTGTATGATTGACAAATTGAGAGAGGAATAATAGAAAGCTGGCCACGTTGATTTAAAAAAAAAAAACTTAAGAGTCCAGGGCGGGCACGGCCCCCCAACTGCCTGCCAATGCCGCCGGGTCTGTCTGTAATTCAGCCGCTGCAGCATGATTGAGTCAACCTGTCAGTTGTTGGTGCTCATGTCTTTCCTTTCACTCCCCCACAGTGCACGACCAGACCCTTCCCTGTTGGCCAAGAACACAGAACCACTTACTCATTCTCCATCTTCCCTACGATCAATAAACCATTTACATTACACTGCTGTCTCTGTGTCTGTTGCTTCCAGGTCCATCATGGAAAGTATAGATGACAGAATGCACTGACCAACCTGACCTGAGAGCACAAATATGGACTGCAGTTTCCCTCCAGGGTGCGTTCCTCGGGCAACATGAGGCTTACGTTCATTCCATGCGTAATCAACAGGAATTGATCATGCAAACATTTGCCAGCCTCTCAGCTCAGCTAGCAGAGGTCCATTCCCCACTTCCTGGTACAGATGTTATCTTGCGCTTGGCGACCTCTAATAAATCCTGTTTGGTCCTCATCTATGATATCTCCAATGAATTGATCAAACTGATTTGCTAATATTGAGGTATAAATTTTATAGTCCATGTTAAGAATAGATATAGGTCTGTAATCAGAGCATGTCTCACTCGTCCTCTTTTTTTGGAATAACTGTTATAATTGCTTCTCTCCAAGATGGAGGAAGCACTGCATGTTCCAAAGTATAAATAAATCATTTTTCTAGTAATGGTAGGAGATCCTCACTAAAGGATTTGTACCACTCAGATGGCAATCCATCACTACCTGGTGTTTTATCGTTTTTTTAATTTATGAATTGCTTTTTGTATTACTATTCTTGTTATGTGAGAAGTGAGAAGTTTGTTTTGGGTTTCTCCAATTAAGGGCAAGTCCAGTGAGTCCAAGAAGGTTTCTATATGTCCATCTTCAACTGAAGGAGGTTGACTGTTTAATCTCTGATAGTATGTCCTAAACATGTCCTCGATAGTTACAGGGTCAGGGCAGTCAAAAGTAGCCGGTCAATGGCGGCAAATCGCCGTCTATAGCAGCTCTTGCCGCCGCATACATTTCCCCGATTATACATCCCAAAAATCACCTTTGCATCTGTCTCCACTGAAAGCAACATTAACGAGTGATTGGGTTCCTTGTTCCAACCGAGATGCTACTTTTCCGATCAAAACACAGACCGGTGTTATGCCCAAAAGTGCATGCCTGCCGAGATATGCAGGCATGCACTTTTGTCGCAGGAGCGCGCCTCGCTCTGTACAACTGAATATTGACAAAGAAAACGGATTAAAATTTGACCAACGCAGTTACTTGTTCTTAAATTAATGATATCAAAACGTTTTATTAAACCTCTTGTGGGAAAAAAAAATGTTATTTGGCAGATTCGCTTACGAAAGTACGGGTGTTATGAACAACATTAAATCCAAAGTTTTTATCCAAGGTACGGCTGATTTATTTGTTGTGGTCTCTTCTCATTCACACACAACAATAAACCGTGAGAGCCGACATGAGTTTTGAAACTGCAAAGCTTTGATCAAACGTGCATCCACACAGCACCGCGTTGATAGACCAGTGTGATGCATTCGCAAGCGTCAGAAAACTATGGTGCATTCAGGAGCATGGGACATTTGAAATTTACAAAGAAAGAGGCCTTAAACGGAATGGAACTTAACTCATATATAACGTATTTATCCAGAAACAGTGTGGGGTTTCTTACAATACTGAATGCTCCATAATTGTATTTCTGATATTTTTTGATTATGCACATCTGTTAGCTTTTTATTCTGAAAATCTATAATATTACATATAATATAATATTACAGCAGCAAATTATCAAAGTTTTTTAGGGGATTTGTGTTCGTCTCTAGAATCCTCACCAATGATATGATATCGTGTGTGTGATGAGTGCAAGTGAAATTAAACTGAGATAAGAGATTTCGAAAGAGCGATATGACTGAAATAAATTCAACATGTAAATTCAATTTCAAATTCCAACCCTGTATTTTTATCATAAAAAATTTGACTTTGTTCATGAAGAAATGTTACGATCGTTTTTAGAACAGAACTGTGAATAATAATAATAATAAGAAGAAGAAGAAGAAGATAAATAGACCTCACCTAATCTGATCTGTTTTATGTGGTGCTAGTAATTCAAATTAAACAAATTTTATGCAAATAGAGATTACCTTACCTTGTTAAAACATGATGATAACATTATGTGAAAAAATAATCGGGCACCGGCAAAAGTGCACCCTCCTACCTGATAGTGTGTGGCCTGCTACTGTAAAAAAGTTTGACTGCCCTGCAGGGTCAAATGTCATTTGATTTGTTTCACCATCCTTTAATTTGTAGATATTTCTATCTGACTGTTTTTTCTGTTTCTTTGCCAACAGTTATTTCCTTTGGATCCGACTTCGTGATATGATTGTCTAATAAAATTTGATTTCTTTTCAATTTCATATGTAAGTATTTTATCAATGTTGTTTCCTAATTATTTTATTATTATAAAACAGGTTGGGATTTTGAGTTAATTTATGTTGTTTTTCTAGTTCTATTAATTTAGCTCTTTCTTTTTCATAGGCTTCCACTCTGGATTTTTTAAAGGCCACGGTTTTTGTTATCGATTTTCCTCTTAGTACCGCCTCAAGCGCGTCCCAAAGTATTACCGAGTTAACCTGTCCATCGTCATTCTCTTCTATATAAGATTTTATATCATGGGAAACTTCAGCTTTGATTGTTTTGTAGTTCAATAAGCCTACATTTAATCGCCATGCTGTTTTCTGGAAGGTAAATTTAGTTTTAATATTAGGGAAGAATGGTCAGATATACTTGTTTCTTCTATTTTACATTCCTTTACTTTATATGAGTCAGATTTATTCATAAAAAGGTAGTCAATTCTGGAGTAACTTTTATTGGGCGCAGAGTAGTGGGTATAATTCTTTATATAAGGGTTCAATTCCCTCCAGACATCAAATCCAAATTCTTCAAGTGCCAATTTAAATTTTTTTGTAGTTGAATTTTTTTTTTTTATCGTTAGTTGTATCAAGCTTCGTGTTCAATACCATATTGAAATCCCCTCCCCAGACCAGTATTCCCTTTTTCTGTAATTATTTTATTGAGGAGGCTATTAAGGAATTGTATGTTAATGTTTGGGGGATTGTAAACATTGACAAGAATCTCCTTCACTATCACATATCTCCCTTCTTTATCTGACAGATCATGGCTGCAGTCAGATTTTACTGAATCATGAATTAGAATTGAAACTCCTCTTTTGTTTCCATGTCTGAATGAACTATAATGAGTAGCCAAAGCCCCTAAGCTTTTTATGTTCCAGTTTAGACAGGTGTGTTTCCTGTAAATAAATTATCTGTGCTTTCTCTTTACGCATTTTAGTTAAAAAATCTTTTGCGTTTTATAGGATTGTTCATACCGTTCACATTCAACGAGACAATCTTAATATTATCAACCATTATTTAGATTAGTAAGGTCACCATGTGACATCAGAAAAAGAACCCCCAACAAGTAACTGAACAAGCTATTAAAACATAAATAAACAAATAGAACAGAAACTTCCAAATATAGAGATGTATGAGGATATCCCTCGGGATCCCTGCTGGTGGTGGGGGGCGGGGGGAGGCAAAACACCACACTAAGGTGGGGGCCCTCTCTAGTAGTAGCCTGTTGTGATAGCATTAGCGTCATCTTCGCAAGCATCTCCCAACTGTTCGCCATTACCTTGTGTTTTAGAGGTTTTCTTTTTGGTGTTGTTAGTTTTCGGCATCTTCCCCCTCTAAGTGGTTAAGCCTAGGGTTTTGATATTTATCTGAGTTAAGCGAGGGGGAAATTTTAATTACTGACACGGAGGGGCCTGTTTTTATGTGGCCATCTTGTTGCAGTGTTGACCCAGATGTCCGGGGTTTGTGAACTTCTATCAAGGACTTAGGTATATTCAATCAACCTCTCGTGGCTCTCACATCTTCCAAAACCACATCCTCACTCATCCGGATCCTAAGCAGACAGAATCTTAGAGATAAACTGAGTTTTAGTCATTTTAAAAGCAGCCTGATATTCAGCTACAGAGCTTCTTTTTTTTTCAATATAAATTTTTTATCAAGGGTCTGCAGAAATTACAGTAGAAAAAGTAACAATTGCCATTTTATTGGCAGTATGCAGTGAGAAATGACAAAAAATAATTTAAAAAAGAAAGAAAAAAGGGAAAACAGAAACAACAAAAACTGTGAACAATAAGAACATGGCGTAGCAGTCTATTAATTAGTTTGCTTAGTAATAGTGTGCAATATGGAGAGCATGGGCTTAAGAGAAACTGGATCTAGAACCAGTCAATACAGAGCTTTGTAGATTTGCAGGAAAAACAAAAGAGGTGGTTAGTGGAGTTTAGCAGGTGCAGACCCACCTTATTGACACAGGTTAATATCTAGGGAACTGATGTTGAGATAGTGGACTCTTATAATTTCCTGGGTGTTCACCTACACTGGACTGGATTCACAACACTGATGCTCTTCAAGAGGGGCAATTCTTGAGACCTTCCTGCCATTTAGCGCCGTAGGATGCCACCTGGACCCCATGCAGGTAGTGGGAGAACAAAAGGACTAAGAAATATAACATCACTGATGGATAATGTCTCCCACCCCATGCATGGAGCTGTTGCAGAGCTGGAGAGCTTTCAGTGATGGACTGCAACAACCTGGATGCTCAAAAGACCACATCCACAAGTCCTTGATCCCAGCTGCTTCTAAACTTTATAATCTCTGATGTTCACAAAAGACTGAATAAGTGTTTACAAACACGCTACTGGTTCCATTGATTTTTGATATGATGAAGAATTATTTACACCATCTCTTTCAGGGTTCTATGTGCATCCGTGCCCTAACGTACGTTTCCAAGATGGCGCTGCGCAGGCAGCAGCCAGTCACATCGGCGGTATCCCTTCTTTTCCTACTTTCTCCTTTTTTTTGTGTTTTCTGGATTGCTTGTACATTATTGAATACCGGATTGGGTATTCTGAGCCTAGATGCCCTGAAGAAACCAACTTTTGGGACTCTAGTGATTATATTTTTGTTACTTTCGGCACATTTCGATGCCGCAAGTGGAGATCCCTTTGTCCGCAACTCCGAGCGTCCCTTGATCTACACGAGGAACCAGCTTCTCGGACTACGTGACTCCTCGCGCTGCTGCCCCGCTCATCACCACGCTGAGAAACTATACATCCCCGCAGAAATACGGAGGAGGCGGAGAGGATGTCGGGGCGGGAGGATGAAGCGGAGGAAAGGTCATTTACCATCGGTTGTCACTGGAAACGTTAGATCTTTACGGAACAAGACCGAGGAACTCACAGCACTAACCCGTTTCCAAAGTAAGTACAGAGACGCTAGTTTTATGTGATTCACGGAGACGTGGTTAGATGGATCTGTCCCGGACTCAGTGATCTCCCTGGACGGCTTTAAACTTATCCGCGCGGACAGAACTTTTGCGGGGAGCGGAAAAAGAGAGGGGGAAGGCTGGCGGTGTTTGTGAATGAGAGGTGGTGTAACGCGGCTCATGTTCACGCGTGAAGCAGCAGATATGCTGTGCGGATGTTGAACTTCTCGCAGTGAGTTTGAGACCTTATTACTTGCCGAGAGAGTTCGGACACGTGATCATGCTCTGTGTTTACATCCCTCCCTCCGCGGACGCCGCCGCCGCGTGTGAGCGGATCCACGCCGCTGTAAACAATCTGCAAACACAGCACCCCCACGCTCTCCTGCTGATCACAAGGGATTTCAACCATGCCTCCCTCCGTTCCACCCTCCCCACGCTCACCCAGTACGTCACGTGTAAAACAAGGGACAATAAAACGCTGGACCTTTTTTATGCTAACGTTAAGGACGCCTACACCTCCGCCCCACTCCCCCCTCTGGGACGCTCAGACCACAACCTCGTCTACTTGCCCCCCATTACATTCCACTGGTGAGGAGACAAAAGGCACAGAAGAAGTCAGTGAAAGTTTGGTCAGACGAAGCCAGTGAGAAGCTGAGGGACTGTTTCAGAACCACAGACTGGAGCATGTTCCAAAGCTCGCATGGAGAGGACATCAACAGCCTGACTGAATGCATCACTGACTACATGAACTTCTGTGTGGAGAGCATCTTGCCATCACGACGGCTACGATGGTTTCCAAACAACCCCCGCTGGGTGAACCCTGAGCTGAAAGTCCTCCTGAACCAGAAGAAGAGGGCTTTCTACTGAGGGGACAGAGAGGAGCAGCGTAGAGTCCAGCGGGAGCTCCAGTGGAAGATCAGGGCAGCAAAGAAGGATTATGGGAAGAAGATGGAGGAGCAGCTGGCGCAGAACAACGTCAGGGATGTGTGGAGAGGTCTGAAGAACATCTCCGGCTTCAGGCAGAGGACCAGCAGGGCTGCAGACGGAGACACCAAGTCTGCAGATGAGTTGAACACATTCTTCACTCGGTTCGACTCCCCCCACACTGGCCCCCTCCCTGCCGTCAACTCTCCACACGTCTCCAACCACCAGCCCTCCAGAGACCTACCACCCCCCCCCCCACCGCCACTCCTATCAACGACTGACCCATCCACACCTCCGGTCCTACCTTCCTCCCCCCTCACAGTCACACCAATGCAGGTGAGAGGTCAGCTGATGAAGCTGAAACAGAGGAAAGCCTCAGGACCGGACGGCATCCCCCCCAGGCTGCTGAGGACCTGTGCAGACGAGCTCTGTGAGGTCCTCAGCTACATCTACAACCTGAGCCTCAGCCTAGGGGTGGTGCCCACCCTGTGGAAGACCTCCTGTGTGGTACCGGTTCCCAAAACGCCGCACGCCAGGGAACCGGTCCACTTCAGACCAGTTACTCTGACATCATCGGAGTTGAGGATGCCATCATCTACCTGCTGCAGCGGGCGCTCACCCACGTGGAGACCACTGGGAGCGCTGTGAGAGTCATGTTCTTTGACTTCTCCAGCGCTTTCAACACCATCAGACCGGTGCTGCTGAGGGAGGACGCTGGGGTGGACAAACATCTGGCTGACTGGACCATGGACTACCTCACTAACCGCCCTCAGTACGTGCGGCTGCACGGCTGTCAGTCAGAGGTGGCACTCTGCAGTACCGGGGCCCCCCAGGGCACTGTTCTGTCTCTGTTTCTCTTCACCCTTTACACCTCTGACTTCACCTACAACACGGACAGCTGCCACCTTTAGAAGTTCTCTGATGACTCGACCATTGTGGGCTGTGTCTGAAGGGAACAAGCTGGAGTACCGGTCGGTCATCATGGACTTTGTGGACTGGTGTGAGAAAAACCATCTGTGCTTAAACACCAGTAAGACCAAGGAGATGGTGATCGACTTCAGGAGAAGACCCCCACCTCACTCACCTGTGAACATCCAGGGGCAGGTCATAGAAAATGTGGAGAGTTTCAAATACCTGGGTGTTCACGTCAACAATAAGCTGGACTGGACTCACAAGACCGACGCCCTGTATAAGAAGGGCAGAGCCGGCTCCACCTCCTCTGGAGGCTGAGGTCCTTTGGAGTGAGCCGGCCTCTGCTAAAAACTTTCTATGACTCTGTGGTGGCCTCAGCCCTCCTCTACGCTGTCGTCTGCTGGGCTCCTGGCAGCACAGAGCGGGACAGAAAGAGGCTGAACAAGCTGGTGAGGAAGGCCACTTCTATCCTGGGTTGCTCTCTGGACTCTGTGGAGGAAGTAGCTGAGAGGAGGGTGTTGTCCAAGTTCACATCCATCATGGACAACACCTCAGACCCCTTGCACCAGAGTGTAGAGGAACTGAGCAGACTTAGACACCCTGTCTGTAAAAAGGAGCGCTACCGCAGGTCATTCGTTCCTGCTGCTATTAGATTTTACAATGCTGCACTGTAACTGTGACCATAACTGTAATAATTAATGTGCAATAATAAAGGTGCAATAATCTATTTAATACACTGTCCTACAACCCGTGCAATAATCCTGATGTAGTGACTTCTGCTGCTATCAACACCTGAACATAAATCAGCACACATGTATGTATGTATGTACAAATGTATACAATGTATATGCACATATATACGCGTAGGTACGTACATATGTAGGCGCATAGATATAGGTATATATTTAAGTATATAGATATGTTTATATATATATAGACCACTAAGAATGTAAATAAGATATCATATGCCCATTCCTATTTCCTTTTTTGTATTTTTTGGTATTCCTTTTGATCCATTGTAAATATGAAGATTCACTGTATATAACTGAATGCACCTTTCCTACTCTGCACCTTCTTGTATGAGCCGATGTGACGAGTGAATTTCTCCAAGTGAGATCAATAAAGACTATCTTATCTTATCTTATCTTATTCTGTTGGCTGGGGAGCGTGGCTCACACCTGCGACTCGTTCGAAGCGGCTTCCTCTGGCTTTTTAAGCGGAGCTCTGACAGAAGACGCCAGAGTGTTAAACCAGTTGTGGTATGACTTGGCCCCTGACCAGATCCTGAAACCTGTATCTGTGAGTCCCTTCGCTCTCTGATTTTTGACTCTCTTTCGCTCCCTTTGGATCTCCTGTTTTTTGTCTTAGTTTTGTGTGCTTGGATGCACTCACCTGCCTTGAAATCTCGCTCGAAGAACCAGATCTCCAGAATCCCCGATGCTCAGATTTTGCTCTGGCTTTCCCCTCATACCCCCTTGGCGTTACCAAGACGGGCCTGAGACCCCTCCTCCTGGATTCTGCTGGTTCCCCTGCACTCTGGTTAATCGATCAGTCATTCTCGCCTGTTGTAGTGCGCTCCGGATCCCTCGCCAGCAATCATCTGCGAGCCCTCCAGCCGCTAGCCGCCTATAACAACTGGGGTAGGATCATAGAGTCCCCTCAGCATTATTTCCCCCCAGATAGGTCTGCCCAGCTAAATGGCAAGCAGCACAGTGCCTGGAAATTTCCCTGGTTCATTCTCCGTAATCATAACTCCCTCTCTTTCCACAGTCACTCCAGCCCCGACGTTCAGACCTCGCTCGAGCAACACGTTGTTGTTTTCCCTGCCGATTGCTCTTCCAATAAACATCTTAAACTTGTGCCTGGCCTCTCATTTGTATCTGCATGTGGGCAAAACATTTGAAAACCACGACAGAAGACCACTCTGGCCAGCAAAGCCCAGCAGATACGTTCGGTCGGCAGCTTGCTGCAAAACAGGAACAACTGCAGACACTAGGCTTAGCCGTAAATTCGACACAGGAACAACATCAGATAGTCACCGCTCAGCTTAGCCAGCTGACAGCCTCCATTACTTCCGCGGTTACTCAGCCTGTCATTCAAGCTCCAGACTCCCCGTCTCCCGCAGCTCAGAGTGCGGAAGACAGCAGTCAGACTCCACCCCCAGAGAACGCGTCACCGAGTCCGGAGAAATTCTCAGGTGACAGTGGGGACTGTGGAGGATTTCTGTTTCAATGTAAGCTCGTTTTTAACCATTCCCCCCGGACATTTTCTACTGAAGTTAATTGGCAGAGCCCTCAGATGGGATGAAGCCTGTTTCCCCGATTGCCAATCGTTTGGCTGTTCCTTTCAGGATTTTATCACAGAGTTTAAGACGGTCTTTTCGGCTGAGTTGGATTCAGAACAACAATCTCGTAACCTTCTCGCCTTAAAACAGCGCGGTCGACGCATGTCCGACTTTTCTGTTGAGTTTTGAACCTTGGCCGCAGCCACGGGTTGGGAGGCCAAGCCGTTAAAGGCAGTGTTTTTTTAGGCCCTAGACGAAATCTTAAAGGATGAGTTAGCCCAGGTAGAAAAACCCAGCACATTCGAAGATTTAGTGGCGTTGGCGATTTGTTTGGATTCCCAGGTACGTAATCAAAACTGGATAAACCGTTACGGTCTTTTGGACCACCGGCGGCAAATAATGGCTCACAGCGGCCGGTAGTAACACCACCGTCGCCCCCTGAGCCTATGCAGTTAGGTTGGGTTGGTCTGACTAGCAAGGACCGTCAGCAACGCTTCTCCGGAAACCTCTGTCTCTATTGTGGCGGCGAAGGACACTTCGTTAGAGACTGTCCGGTGCGGCCAAAAAACAGAATCCGACGCCTGTAGTGGTGAGGACGGCAGACCGTTGTTTTACTTCCCCTCCCAAGACTAGTGGTAATCAGTCTTCTTCGCGTTTTTGCTTGCCGGTTACGTTAGTTTTTGACCAGGATAGTTTTGATGTTTCAGCCCTAGTGGATTCTGGTTCTGAATTCAACTTAATCGACCAGGAAGTGGTCATTCAGCTCCAGGTTCAGACAGAACCCTTATCAGAACCCCTCCAGGTCTCTGCCTTAGATGGACTGAGGCTGACCCTAATCACTCATCGGACCCGACCCACCGGAAACAACTTTCACTTTTTGTTTTCCCCGTTCACCCGTGGTTTTGGGTTTAGCGTTGTTAACCATCCACAACCCTCAGTTAAATTGGGCCGAATCCCGGCTCGAGTCATGGTCCCCTGCCTGTCATTCTCGGTGCTTGCAGTCAGCTCGTCCTGTCTCTCATCCCTCGAGCTCCTCCCCTGACCCGACGATGCTATCGATCTCTAACGCGTCCCGGAACAGTACCACGATCTGCGGTTGGTGTTTAGCAGGAGTCGGGCTTGTTCTCTCCCTCCGCATCGCCCATACGACTGCGCCATTGATCTGCTTCCTGGGGCCCCGTTGCCGACCAGTCGCCTTTACAACATCTCGAGGTCTGAACGTCAGGCGCTCGAGAAATACATAGGTGAGTCACTTTCGGCCAGATTGATCCGCCCATCTTCCTCTCCTGTGGGCGCTGGCTTCTTTTTTGTTGGAAAGAAAGATGGGTCCCTTCGACCCTGTATTGATTACCGAGGGCTAAGCCAAATAACCGTCGAGAATAAGTATCCGCTTCCTTTGTTATCCTCTGCTCTTGAACCAGTCCAGAATGCGGTCGTCTTTACCAAGCTCGACATGCGCAATGCTTATCATTTGGTTCGGGTTAGGCATGGAGATGACTGGAAGACAGCCTTTAAAACCCCGTTAGGTCACTTTGAGTACCTTGTAATGCCTTTTGGCTTATGTAATGCCCGGGCTGTGTTCCAAGCCTTAGTTAACGATGTCCTTCGGGACTTTTTGAATGTTTTTGTCTTCGTCGATCTTGACGACATCCTGATTTATTCTAGCAGCCTCGAACAACACAAACAACATGTCCGCTTAGTCCTACAACACCTTTTAGAGAACCGCTTGTTCGTTAAGGCAGAAAAATGCGAGTTTCACCAAGCCTCAGTTTCCTTCCTCGGTTTGATTTTAGAAGGCGGACAAGTCAGGTCGGACCCCGAGAAAATAAAGGCGGTAGTGGAGTGGCCAACCCCAGGATCCCGAAAACAGCTCCAGCGATTCTTGGGTTTTGCCAATTTTTATCGGCGCTTTATGAGGAACTACAGTCAAATAGCTTCTCCCTTGCACGCGTTAACCTCCACCAAGGTCCCATACGTTTGGAGTCCTGTGGCTAAAGCTGCCTTTGTTGAACTTAAAACCCAGTTTTCTTAGGCTTCCATACTCAGTCACCACGACCCCGCTAAACAGTTCGGTTGGTGCGGTTTTATCTCAACAATCTGAGTCAGACAATAAGCTCCACCCGTGCGCCTTTTTTTCTTGCCAGCTGTCCCAAGCCGAGCAAAACTATGACGTGGGCGACCGAGAACTGCTTGCTATTAAGTTAGCGTTGGAGGAGTGGCGTCACTGGCTAGAGGGATCCGAGCAGCCCATAATCATCTGGACAGACCACAAAAACCTCTCTTAGCTGCAGTCAGCCCGACGCCTCAATCCCCACTGGTCCTTGTTCTTCTCTAGATTTAACTTTGTCATAACCTACAGGCCCGGCTCCAGAAACATCAAGCCAGACACCCTCTCCCGCCAATTTGTCCCCCCAGAACAGGAGAAGGTGATTTGCGAAAAATCTATAAATGCCACACCAATGAGGGTTACATTTCCCGAATCCTGACAAAAATACCTACGTTTTGATGTATAATTTGTCTACATAGAGGGAAAATTGAGCGAGTAGGCTCAAGTTGTTCGGAGTTTTGAAATCTTTAAAAAAGCTAGAGTGGCCCACTCTAGCGGTTGGAGAATTCCGTCATTGACTTTCATTGTAAACGATGATTTCGCTGATTTTTGGACATGAGCTTTGAGGAGTAACTGTGAAGAGGCGATAAAAGATATCCAGATCCCGTTTTCACTTCTGAGTAGGTCACAGATATATCTACAAACTGGAAGTTAAACGGTGTTTGTAGGTGAAAGCATGACGACACAGTACAGCGTTGAAAATGGTCATTTGGAGGCTTTTTTGAGGCTTTCTTTCTACCCGACTCCATTCATTCCTACGGGGTTTTTTGGGGGTGGTTTTTCGCTAATTTTGTTGCCATGGTAACTCGAAACCCCAATAAACGTAGTAGCACACATCTCGAGACCGAGCCGGACGTTTTGATGTATATATTGTGGGGGTGCACGCTACGGTTCGGGCCGCATTAATCGTGAAGGAAGAAAAATAAAGAATACTAGAAAATTTCTGAAGAAATTTAGCAAGGCGCCTGCCACTTGGTGCGTACCGTACCGTCAGAAATAGCAACAGGAAGCCACACTGCGAATTTCAGCTTCCTACGGTCTTCACAGCCCCCGCAACGGCCGTTGAAAGGTGCCATGTTAAGTCAATGGACCTCCTAGGAGCCTCTTGCTAGCAGCGTTGTCATGTAGACTCACTGACAGCTGCAGCCCTCTCTCTGTCTGTAAAGGCAGAAGAACTCTGGCTAAGCAGCAGTTGGTAGGACCTTCCTAAAGCTATTTCCGTTAGCAACATGCTAACGGTTAGCCGCTAGCATGGCTGTGTTCAGTATCACCGGGTGATGTTACTCTGTTAGTTTGGTTGAAATCCTGTACTGAGAAGTGCCTAAAAAGGGAGAAAATGCTAAAATTCACCAAATCTGTCAAGCAGAAGTTTGTACAGGCTTCCTAGAGCTACTTCCGTTTAGCAACATGCTAACCGTTAGCCGCTAACATGGTTGTATTTGGTATCACTGGGTGAGTGTACTCTGTTAGTTTGGTCCAAATCCTGTACTGGGATGAGCCTTAAATAGGGAGAAAAAACGTCGTTTATAACGTTGCCATGGTAACTGAAAATGGCGGGTGGTACAAAAAAATACTTCATGGGATCAGCACATATGTTTTAATAAACACACTGTGGGGATTATAATACAAAAATCTTAGTCTGCCACGCCAGGTTTCGATCCCACGACCTCTTGCATGCAAAGCCTGCACTTTCCATCTGAGCTATACTGTAGCGCCATATATGGGCATGCAGTATTGGGACCATAAGGGGTTTGGTCCCCCATTGAAAAGCATTGGATGTTTGACACCTGATAGCTTGGAGATGCTTTATGCCACGTAGCCCAAATTTTTTGTGGAGCTTTCTCTCTAAAGTAAGAACAGACTCTGTGAAGCAGAAGATGGTGAGACCTTTCTAGAGCTACTTCCGGTTAGCAACATGCTAACAGTTAGCCGCTAACATGGTTGTGTTCAGTATCACTGGGTGATTGTACTCTGTCAGTTTGGTCCAAATCCTGTACTGGGAAGTGCCTCAAATAGGGGTGCCAATACTTAATGTCACCAAACGTGACCAAAGTTCATTGGTCAGATTGGCCTCCTTTAGCAACTCAGCCTCACCACATCTGGGCCTAGAACTCAACATTTGACCAAAATGGTGTGTAGTGCCATTTCCCACATGTGGGTGGTGCTGTATTGGCCAAGTGGGTCGTGTCTAGGCATCATGCCAGGTCCTGTTGGAAGCAAAGACCCAATAGGAAAGCATGTGAAATCCCAAATGGGACAGTAAACTGACACATGGCTGAAAGTCACATGAAAATTTTAAAATGTTAAGAGGAAGTGACTGTGCGAATTTCAGATTTCTACATTAATCACAGCCGCTGCAGCTGGCGTCGAAAGTTGCCATTCTATCTCAATGGAACGTCTCCCACTGGCCCTCAGAGTTCCGTCGTCATGGAAACTCACTGACACAGCTGCAGCGGCCGTCTACACAAGTGCAGAGACTTTGCTCACAATAAGTCCCATTGGATTATAATGGAGAACTTTGCCCCGAACAACGCTTCATATCTCTTGATCCATAAATAGTAGAGACGTAATTTTTTCTGTGTTTAGTTCGTAACGGATAGGGGAAGAAGAAAAGCTATAGTTTTTTGCTGGAAAACGTTTAATAAAGGCGTATAAAATTATGATATAAAGGCGATTTTTATGGATTTTCAGAAATCCTCTAAACACGGTCCCGAACAAATCGCTGTAGCTCAAAAAGTATAAGAGATATCAAAATAATTCTTTCACCATGAGTATCAGCAGGCTTTTGAGGACCAGGAAGCTCATTTTTATGTTTGTACAAAAATCGGTGTAGACACAGCGACGATGTAAAAAAGTGGTTGATGTGGGAAAATGCAGCTCCAAAGCGTTTTTAGGATTTTGCACATTCGCTACTCCCGAACAAATTGTTCCTGCGGAAAAACCGTAACTGTTATCCACAAAATTCCTTTTTTATGAGTGCCAGAAGGGTTGGGACATTCATGTGTGAAAGTCTCATGTCTGTACATAAAACGGTTTAGGAGTAGCGACGATGCGAAAACATGTGATGTTTTGGATTTTCAGACGTCATTTTTCAAAACCGCTCCATAGGAAATGAATGGGGGAGGTTTCGGGTTTGTGTCGCTCTGAGGTGATTTGCGAAAAATCTATAAATGCCACACCAATGAGGGTTACATTTCCCGAATCCTGACAAAAATACCTACGTTTTGATGTATAATTTGTCTACGTAGAGGGAAAATTGAGCGAGTAAGGTCAAGTTGTTCGGAGTTTTGAAATCTTTAAAAAAGCTAGAGTGGGCCACTCTAGCGGTTGGAGAATTCCGTCATTGACTTTCATTGTAAACAATGATTTCGCTGATTTTTGGACATGAGCTTTAAGGAGTAACTGTGAAGAGACGATAAAAGATATCCACATCCCGTTTTCACTTCTGAGTAGGTCACAGATATATCTACAAACTGGAAGTTAAACGGTGTTCGTAGGTGACAGCATGACGACACAGTACAGCGTTGAAATTGGTCATTTGGAGGCTTTTTTGAGGCTTTCTTTCTACCCGACTCCATTCATTCCTATGGGTTTTTTGGGGGTTGTTTTTCGCTAATTTTGTTGCCATGGTAACTCGAAATCCCAATCAAAGTAGTAGCACACTATTGCCGACCGAACCGCACGTTTTGATACCTATATTGTGGGGGTGCACGCTACGGTTCGGGCCACATTAACGCACAAATAATTAAGAATATTAATAACTAGAAAAATTTCTGAAGAAATTTAGCAAGGCGCCTGCCACTTGGTGCGTACCGTACCGTCAGAAATAGCAACAGGAAGCCACACTGCGAATTTCAGCTTCCTACGGTCTTCACAGCAACCGCAACGGCCGTTGAAAGGTGCCATGTTAAGTCAATGGACCTCCTAGGAGCCTCTTGCTAGCAGCGTTGTCATGGAGACTCACTGACAGCTGCAGCCCTCTCTCTGTCTGTAAAGGCAGAACAACTCTGGCTAAGCAGCAGTTGGTAGGACCTTCCTAAAGCTATTTCCGTTAGCAACATGCTAACGGTTAGCCGCTAGCATGGCTGTGTTCAGTATCACCGGGTGATGTTACTCTGTTAGTTTGGTTGAAATCCTGTACTGAGAAGTGCCTAAAAAGGGAGAAAATGCTAAAATTCACCAAATCTGTCAAGCAGAAGTTTGTACAGGCTTCCTAGAGCTACTTCCGCTTGGCAACATGCTAACCGTTAGCCGCTAACATGGTTGTGTTTGGTATCACTGGGTGAGTGTACTCTGTTAGTTTGGTCCAAATCCTGTACTGGGATGAGCCTTAAATAGGGAGAAAAAACGTCGTTTATAACGTTGCCATGGTAACTGAAAATGGCGGGTGGTACAAAAAAATACTTCATGGGATCAGCACATATGTTTTAATATACACACTGTGGGGATTATAATACAAAAATCTTAGTCTGCCACGCTGGGTTTCGATCCCACGACCTCTTGCATGCAAAGCCTGCACTTTCCATCTGAGCTATACTGTAGCGCCATATATGGGCATGCAGTATTGGGACCATAAGGGGTTTGGTCCCCCATTGAAAAGCATTGGATGTTTGACACCTGATAGCTTGGAGATGCTTTATGCCACGTAGCCCAAATTTGTTGTGGAGCTTTCTCTCTAAAGTAAGAACAGACTCTGTGAAGCAAAAGTTGGTGAGACCTTTCTAGAGCTACTTCCGGTTAGCAACATGCTAACAGTTAGCCGCTAACATGGTTGTGTTCAGTATCACCAGGTGATTGTACTCTGTCAGTTTGGTCCATATCCTGTACTGGGAAGTGCCTCAAATAGGGGTGCCAATACTTAATGTCACCAAACGTGACCAAAGTTCATTGGTCAGATTGGCCTCCTTTAGCAACTCAGCCTCACCACATCTGGGCCTAGAACTCAACATTTGACCAAAATGGTGTGTAGTGCCATTTCCCACATGTGGGTGGTGCTGTATTGGCCAAGTGGGTCGTGTCTAGGCATCATGCCAGGTCCTGTTGGAAGCAAAGACCCAATAGGAAAGCATGTGAAATCCCAAATGGGACAGTAAACTGACACATGGCTGAAAGTCACATGAAAATTTTAAAATGTTAAGAGGAAGTGACTGTGCGAATTTCAGATTTCTACATTAATCACAGCCGCTGCAGCTGGCGTCGAAAGTTGCCATTCTATCTCAATGGAACGTCTCCCACTGGCCCTCAGAGTTCCGTCGTCATGGAAACTCACTGACACAGCTGCAGCGGCCGTCTACACAAGTGCAGAGACTTTGCTCACAATAAGTCCCATTGGATTATAATGGAGAACTTTGCCCCGAACAACGCTTCATATCTCTTGATCCATAAATAGTAGAGACGTAATTTTTTCTGTGTTTAGTTCGTAACGGATAGGGGAAGAAGAAAAGCTATAGTTTTTTGCTGGAAAACGTTTAATAAAGGCGTAAAAAATTATGATATAAAGGCGATTTTTATGGATTTTCAGAAATCCTCTAAACACGGTCCCGAACAAATCGCTGTAGCTCAAAAAGTATAAGAGATATCAAAATAATTCTTTCACCATGAGTATCAGCAGGCTTTTGAGGACCAGGAAGCTCATTTTTATGTTTGTACAAAAATCGGTGTAGACACAGCGACGATGTAAAAAAGTGGTTGATGTGGGAAAATGCAGCTCCAAAGCGTTTTTAGGATTTTGCACATTCGCTACTCCCGAACAAATTGTTCCTGCGGAAAAACCGTAACTGTTATCCACAAAATTCCTTTTTTATGAGTGCCAGAAGGGTTGGGACATTCATGTGTGAAAGTCTCATGTCTGTACATAAAACGGTTTAGGAGTAGCGACGATGCGAAAACATGTGATGTTTTGGATTTTCAGACGTCATTTTTCAAAACCGCTCCATAGGAAATGAATGGGGGAGGTTTCGGGTTTGTGTCGCTCTGAGGTGATTTGCGAAAAATCTATAAATGCCACACCAATGAGGGTTACATTTCCCGAATCCTGACAAAAATACCTACGTTTTGATGTATAATTTGTCTACGTAGAGGGAAAATTGAGCGAGTAAGGTCAAGTTGTTCGGAGTTTTGAAATCTTTAAAAAAGCTAGAGTGGGCCACTCTAGCGGTTGGAGAATTCCGTCATTGACTTTCATTGTAAACAATGATTTCGCTGATTTTTGGACATGAGCTTTAAGGAGTAACTGTGAAGAGACGATAAAAGATATCCACATCCCGTTTTCACTTCTGAGTAGGTCACAGATATATCTACAAACTGGAAGTTAAACGGTGTTCGTAGGTGACAGCATGACGACACAGTACAGCGTTGAAATTGGTCATTTGGAGGCTTTTTTGAGGCTTTCTTTCTACCCGACTCCATTCATTCCTATGGGTTTTTTGGGGGTTGTTTTTCGCTAATTTTGTTGCCATGGTAACTCGAAATCCCAATCAAAGTAGTAGCACACTATTGCCGACCGAACCGCACGTTTTGATACCTATATTGTGGGGGTGCACGCTACGGTTCGGGCCACATTAACGCACAAATAATTAAGAATATTAATAACTAGAAAAATTTCTGAAGAAATTTAGCAAGGCGCCTGCCACTTGGTGCGTACCGTACCGTCAGAAATAGCAACAGGAAAAACACTGCGAATTTCAGCTTCCTACGGTCTTCACGGCCCTCGCAGTGGCCGTTGAAAGGTGCCATGTTAAGTCAATGGACCTCCTAGGAGCCTCTTGCTAGCAGCGTTGTCATGGAGACTCACTGACAGCTGCAGCCCTCTCTGTCTGTAAAGGCAGACGAACTCTGGCTAAGCAGAAGTTGATAGGACCTTCCTAAAGCTATTTCCGGTTAGCAACATGCTAACGGTTAGCCGCTAGCATGGCTT